>NC_081346.1:14168579-14186416 GCF_029784015.1 Lycium ferocissimum | reverse complement strand
ATAATGGCGTTATTTGGGATAAGGAGAGAGACACTTTTTTTTTTTTGCTTAAATTTGGGGGAGTGGGACGATGAGTGGTAAAAACATGGTAGCTATGTAAATAAATATGATATATTTTAGCTACTAAATATAATTATTGAAAAGTTTAGTTATTTTCCCATAAATAGGTAAAAAATGAACCTATGCCAAGTAAATTTTATTTTTTTTAATCATTAGAAAAAAAAGATTGGGGGGAAATTAAATTAGTGGATAATATGACAAAGTTATGCCATAAAAATATCGTCTGGGGATCATTTAATTTGACCAATAATTAATGATTTTTAATTATTGAAAGATGTAACCTCTCCCTGCGTAACTTTGACTCTTGTTCATTTTTACTTGTCCGTTATTTAAAAAAAAATTTTATTTTCTTTTTTCTTTTTGAATCAAAAAAAAGTAATTTGTTTGTTTTAATTACTCTTCCCAAATTTTTTTTAAAAACCCAATAAAATTTAAAATTAATATGGAATGGTAAAATATGTCTTTTTATTTTTTTTTAAGAGTGTGCAAAGTCTGGGGGTGTTCAGGGGTGGTTTGATTTTTTTAATTTGGGTAAAATCAAAACCAAACTAATCAGTCGTTTTTAAAAATTTTTAAAAACCCAAACCAAACCAAATATACTACATATCCACCCTTGTTTGAGTGGGTTTGGGTCACTTTTCAATTTTTAAGACAATTAACGGTATTTTTTTTTTTTATTTTTTTTTCCTACAATTGGGAGAGAAATTTCTATCATTTCCATCTCATAATCGTTATTTCTATCTTTTTCCCAAACGTAACCCGTTATTACCTTTTTATTGTGGTAGCTCCCTTTTTATTATGGAGAAAATGTTTGGATTTATGATTTTAATTATGAATAAAGTTTTAAAAAAATACAAAAAATAAATCTAGGTAAATCTCAATAGTTATTTTTTTTTAAAAAATGAGTTTGAATTCATGGATTTCTTTTTTTAAAAACATTAAGGTATAAAGTTCATTTATTAGAGATAAATAAAATTTTTCTTAAAAAGTATATAAATTATTTAAAAGTATTTATAAAAATTAATATATTTTGTGTGTGTGTGTATACAAATTATGTATGAAATTTGTTTCCTTCGTTTTTTCTTTTTGATTTTATAAAAACCAAAAACAAAACAAATATTATCGGTTTTTAAAAATTAAAAAAAAATCAAATCTAACCCAATAAATATCGGTTTGGTTTTGATTTTCGTTTTACTGTTTTTTAAACCCAAAAGTGAATATAAAAAAGTCATGAAAAATAAAAGGTAACGAGGGGGGGTCAATTTTCCCATGAACCCATAAAACATTAGATATAATTAAAAAAATTTTGGAAAGGATAACACTCTTTTGGAGCACGATGTAAGGATTTGTTTTCACATTGTTTTAAAGGACAATAGTTTTTACATTTTCGGGGAAAGGTGTTTTGGGCTTTGGGCCCCTGCCTCGAATAAAAATTTTTTACTCAGAAATCAGAAAAATGTTTTTTATGTCAGTTAATATATTATATAATCTTAAGCAGGTGATTAAGGTGCTCCTTATTTTTTATAATTAAATTTCTTTCTCTTTTAAAATTTGGGGCCAAGGAACTAACGGAAGCCGTATGACTCATTAAAAAAATCTATGAATATTACACCATCTTACTCAAAGAAAAAGTGTCTTACTGAAATAGATTAATGTAGATGAAATATATTCAATAGTCTTTTCAAGTTCCGGATCATAGTCAAATTAACTTAGTGTTTGATATGCTATCGAATACTATATGCCAAATTATTTCGGTAAACACTAATTTTTAATCGAATCTGAGTTTTACACCTTTTTACCACTAGATTTTTTAAGTCTAATCTTGACTTTTTTACTTATATTTTAGTTTTTTATGTTTTATTTGAGAAATCAAAAAACTATAAAAGATAGTCGATTTAGATATAAATTATGTTTTCATTTGCAAAGAAAAAAAAATTTACAAAAATGTGTTTTCTTTTAATCTAGCTTTTAATAAATTAGCTAATGATTTTAGATTATTTTTTCTTTAGTCTTTGGGTTTGCTTATATTCTTTTCTAGTCTAGGATATTTATTTAGTATTTTATTTTTGGTTATTTTGAAAAGTATCAGAAAATCAAACAGACGAGAACCAATAAGAGGTTGCCATTTGAAATATTCGTTCTTATCCAATTCACAGCATATTTCATTTAAGATAATAGTATTTTGATTTTTCTTCCCAAGCTATTCATTCTTATCCAATATATTGGATTTTTTTTTTTGAGAATTTTCCACAAAATAGATACACTAATATTGCAACTTGACAATGTAGACATAGAAGAGAGAATATCCACCACTACATCACGCCATAGGTACAAACATACAACCAAATACATGATAGGATTTAGGCACGATATTTTAATGTAAACAATGGAATAAGGTTAGTTAATTCTCAACTTGTTCGATATTCAAACTAAGTGTGCTTAGGATGTGTGCCTGGTACATGAATCTACTTCACGTCGTTTTAATTCAGCCAATATTTAAGGCATTGATTTACTTGTGTTTTGCCAGATCCTTCAAAGAATTAAAAAAAAAATGAATGCAGTTAGATGAATATCAAGAAGGATGGTAATGGCGATCGGCATGATAATATCATGATTGATATAATAAAGACAAAGCAACAACATGAGTTATTGATATCATCCCTAGAAATTAGTTTTAAAGCAAAGATAAAAACGATAATGACAAAATGATTACGTTAGAAAAGTTTTCAATTGAAGGTCATGAGATGATGAGAATGAAAATGTGCACGGCAACACAAAGTATTAAAAATGGAGATAATGGTTAAAAACATTGCTCGCGTCACTTTTTTGAAATTTTCTCGAATTATCAGGTAGTTTCCATCCGAAACTTGTTAGCAAAACACAACTCAACTAATGATACGCCGATCCGGGCTCTTATTGATAGAGTAATAGATCGCCATTTCTTAAAATCTCTTCGATTCAAAATCGTAGGGTGACGTTTCCTCCTTGTTCTGGAATAGATGAAATAAATCTAAAAATGAATTTTTGTCAAGAATGAAATCTTATTGGCTGTCATATCCGGTTTATCCTTCGAACCATATCACATCCGAATCCGATGAAATAGGATGAATTGAGACGGGATTTTGTAAATACATAATTAT
This sequence comes from Lycium ferocissimum, assembly GCF_029784015.1. Classification (NCBI taxonomy): domain Eukaryota; kingdom Viridiplantae; phylum Streptophyta; class Magnoliopsida; order Solanales; family Solanaceae; genus Lycium; species Lycium ferocissimum. The sequence goes on along the minus strand of NC_081346.1, from coordinate 14,183,216 downwards.
CTTGAAGATATTAACCATTTATTTCTTTTCGATCGCCGGAAGGACAAAAGAAATATCTTGTTGTTTCAAAAATTTCCCATCTCTAGTGGACCTCCGGGAGGATTCCAACCCGGATGAAGTTCGCCATCATCGGAGAAAAAAAAACGAACGAATCTTGTAGGATTCCCAAGAAATTTTCGATTTCTTCGGAAAAGATGATTAATCATCCATTCTCACATTTTATGAATAGTCGGGACATTGAGGAATATCCGAAAGGCATTTCGGAATCGCCTTTTAAATTGAACAACTTTTTATTGTTATTGATCCATTTGATCTAATAAACTAAAATAGCTTCCTCAATCTCGACGATTGCTTATTCATAGGCTATTATGAGTTCAAGACGGGTCGCTATGGTGAAATTGTAGACACGTCGCTCTTAGGAAGCAAGGCAATGCATCTCGGTTCGAGTTCAAGTGGCGGCATACCGTCTTCAATATCCATTTTTTGTTTTAGATTTCTGAAATAAAATCAATAGGAAATAATTGATTAAACAATGAAATAAAAACTTTTTGAACTCTATTCCTTAATTGAGTATAGAACGATTTAGTTATAAGAGTCCAATTCGAGACAAGCCCGCGTTTTCGCTAACTGGGCTTGTGCAGGTGAACTCTCGCATTCGATAACAGTTAAAAACTTAAAAAAAAAAAAAAAGTGATGCTTGAGATGTGTTTTTGACCCTTAACTCTTACAATAATTTGTTATACAGACTTTCGAACTGTTGAAAGGTCCAGAAAGAGTATTCCTTGAACAAGTTGTAGATTTAAATTTTTTCTAGATGATATTGTCACTCTGCATCTCTTATTATAGTTTCCTTCTCATCCTCAGCACTCAAGCGCAAGGGCGGCTTAGTTGTTGGATTTGAGTTATACAGTACACGGTAATGTAAATATTTTACACTACAAGTATAAATTTATTTTTGCAAGTCACTTACCATTTTTTATCAGAATATCAGTAATACTTATCAGGGACATCTAATGAGCTTAGATGAAATGACTGTAAAATGCATTTTTCATGTCAGTGAAAACTTTAAATCATTTAATGAATGTTTGGTAGAAGAATTACGACCAAGCACTAATAGTACCACGTTTGATAAATAATTAATCAAAGAAGCAAAGGCAAGTACCTTGCCAAACTTATATAGCAAGTTGAATTACAAAATTATATCAATTGAGGAGGCTGTATAGTAGTAGTAATATATAAAAAAAGTTTTGATTAGCCAATAATGAATGAATCCGACTATCTTTTGGTTCTAATTGATCACTCGTTCACTATAAATAGGTGGAGGAGGATAGAACCCACCTTACACAAAAAGAAACAAGGTAACACAAAAAAGAATTCATAATGGCTGTTCACAAAGTTAGTTTCCTCGCTCACCTACTTGTTCTTGGTAAGATTTTCTTTTGTCCTTCTTCTCTTTGATCTTCTTTGGTATAGAAGTGTTTGTTTTTCCTAATACAACCAAATCTTTTTATAACAATTAACGACATTATTTGTCCGAATACTTTTTTGGTTTCTATAATGCTATTCAGAGAACATATAACATAACTTAAACATAATCGGTTCAAAAAAACTTGGTTGTTATACTAAAATATTGTTATAGACAATGATTATTATAAAAAAGCTCTTACTGTATAATTTATATATATTTGTTGTAGGAATGTTTCTAGTTGTAAGCATGGTGGAACATGCCAAAGGTTGTACAAAAGAATGCGGTAATCTTGTCTATAAGGATATGCCCACGTTCAGAAGGAAGTCCGGAAAATCCCATATGCACCAATTGTTGCTCAGGCTATAAGGGTTGCAACTATTACAATGCTAACGGAACTTTTATTTGTGAAGGAAAATCTGACCCTAAAAACCCAAATTCTTGTCCCAGGAATTGTGATCCACAAATTGCTTATTCAAAATGTCCCCGTTCAGAAGGAAAGACGATAATTTATCCCACAGGATGCACCACTTGTTGCACGGGGTACAAGGGTTGCTACTATTTCGGTCAAGATGGCGAGTTTGTCTGTGAAGGAGAGAGTACTGAACCCAAGGCTTGTACTCTGGAATGTGACCATAGAGTTGCATACATGACTTGCCCATCTTCTGGATTGGCCAAGCTTAATCAAGTTTGCGTCAACTGTTGCACTTCAGGAGAGGGTTGCAATCTTTATGGTCATGATGGATCTTTACTTTGTACCGGGGAGCCTCAAAGCTATAATTCCGCAGCATAAGGCCCCTGCTTATTACCGATACAAGTGTTTGCACACACATATAAAAGCAAAAAAATTTCTCTCTCTAACCCACCGACACCGACAACGGTAAAACCACAATCCAGCGATTGCAGCCCACTCGCCGTCCCCCTGGGACGCCGGAGATGCCGGAAACGGCGCGTGGCAATGAAATTGCCGCTAACAATCCTACTACGACTACATCTACGGGCCAAAATCTCTCTAATTCCACTTATGCAAAAGTAATTCAAAACCCTAAAGCTCCCATCTTGAAACAAATCCGATTAGGGAACCCGGATGTCACTGCCAAATACACCACTCATAATGGAGTACCGGCGGTGCTATTCAACAACGACGAATATTATGGGGTTATGTCAGAAGAATGTAAATTCACTTTGGTGGGGAAATTGTCAGAGGCCGGACCTCGAAATAAAAAGTTACGAGCAAGATTTGCGGAGATAATAACCGATTAGGTAAAGTTACAATTGGTGTTTATGATTATCGCAACGTCTTTGTCGAATTTTCCAATGAAGATGATTTTAAGACAGGTTTGGTATAACGTTCTATTGAAATCGATGAACAAATTATGTGGTTAGAAAAGTGGACGCCGGAGTTCAAACCCGATGAGGATTCTCCGGTAGTTCCAGTGTGGGTCCTATTGCCGGGCTTGCCTTTTCATTTACATACTTGGAATTATGTAAAACAAATAGTTGCCCCGATAGGAACCCCACTTATTATGGATACTGCCACCGAGAATCGAACCGGGCCAAGTATGGCGAAAGTGAGAGTCGGGTGAACCTCACTAAGCCTCGAATCAACTCTATATTCATTGGGCCCGAAAATGAGGCGCCCTCGTAAAGGGTTCTATCGAGGAAGCTTGAATACGAGAATGCCCCCAAATTCTGTACTCATTGTAGGATGTTGGGTCACTCAATAATCCAATGTAGAAGAGTTGAAAAGAAAAAGGAAAGGAACCAGATGGTAGTTGCGGAGGTACAGACCAGGCAGAATCAGGCAGAAAAAGGGGAAACATCATTACAAAAAATGAATACGAGCGTTATTCGAGAACAAAGACGTACAAGACAATATCAAAGGTGATAATGTACCAAATACGTCAACTGTGGCTGAATTTGGAACTGATCAGTACGAGGATGGCTTCATTGAAGTCACCAGGAAGAGGAATAAAAAGGTTTTGAAGACTAACCAGTTTCAGGATGGAAAAGATCACACAAGAGCAACCGGGAAAATGGTTATTCAGAACAAAAGTGACAAGAGTAGCAATGATACAAAACAGGATCATGAAAATGCCAAGCAAATAAAAGAAAATGAACAAACGACGAACAGGAAACGGAGGGAGAAGCGAGGGAACAAGAATCGGTTTTCGGACGAGGACAAGGGATGCTTGCAACACGGAGATCACGGGAACGGAGAACGGAGAAGCGGCGGGAACAAGAATCGATTTTCGGACCAGGACAAGGAGTTACTCCGACAAGGAATCGCGGAAAACGAAGAGGCAAGGTATTGAGAGCATGCTGTTAATTTGGAAACACGGCGGTTGAGTAAACAAGGGGTGGAAATCATATCCATGGTTTGCAAGAAACCCGAAAAGACAACAAAGAACGAGAACTCAAAGCAGCAGGAGCCAAAGGCCAAAAAAAGAAACAAAAAAGAGGAAAAAAAAAAGTTACCGCCGCCAGATTTCTCAAGAATATGTTGTGGGTAAAACAGAAACCAAAAGATGGTAACGAACAAGAACCCACTGGAAAATTGGATAAAGCCTTAGATGGAAACAAGTTGACAGAAGAGCGACGCCAGAACAGTGTGGAAGTCATTCAAGGTCGGGAAGAGAACAAAACAGTTGATAGCCAATGCAGCAGCTCTAAAGGAATACAAAATGATCATATGTCCCCTACTACAGTACGATACTGAGTGTTTACAATTAAAAGAGGTAGAATAGAGATTGATCTGGGTAACATTGAGTACATTCCCCATGAAAATAAAAAGGGCCCTGATTTAGGAAATAACTCCGATCAGGATTATTGTTATGACACTAGTGAAGAACAAATAGCAGGAATATCCTCAGACGAGGAGGTTCCTGACAGTTTTTTAGATGTCTCTGAAGAGGAAGAAGCACAAATCCTTGATAGTCTATTTGAAGTATTTGCTCCAACTCCAAAAGAAATCAAGGACCCTATCATCCAAGAAAAAGAAGAAGCTATCTTACGACAAGGTTTGTCACCAAGAGGTAACAAAAACAAGAAAGGTAGAAAGAATAAAAAGGGAAACAACAATAATTTCCCAAAATCAAAACAATGCGAGAAGGTTGTCGTTTCCCCCGAAATTCCATTATGATTAAATACATAATATGGAATATTAGAGGATAACCTCCAAAGTGCTCTAGATAGACTCGCTAAGGTTGTCGGACTTCATAAAATTGATTTTATAACTTTACAAGAACCTTTTCATCAGCTTATGGAATAAAATAGAGAAGTTTAGGAGAAGGATGGGTTTTGATCATGCCATCTCTAACTCCCATAGTAAAATTTGGATTTTTTGGAATTCTAACTATGTTTGTTCGGTAGTTTCCAAAACCGAACTGACTTTGCGACTTTGCGGGGAAGCAATGATAATTTTTGGATAACAACTGTACATGCCGATCTAAAGCAAACAAAGGAAGTATCTTTGGCGAAGTTAAGAGAGGGCGAATTCCATCATCGATGGACCTTGGGCCATCGGAGGGATTTTAACTCTATAATGGAAGCCGATAAAAGAAAGCGGGTGCTCCTTTTAGATTAAATACATGTTTTGATTTTATAAACTCGTATGGATGATTGTGGGATAATCGATCTTTGGTTTTTTGTAGGTAATATTCATACTGGTGCAATGGTCGAGAGAGGGGGTGAGAGGATCGTATGAGATTAGACAGGCTACACCTGATGAAGAATGGAGTGCTAAATTCCCAAACATCAATGTGGAGCACTTATCCAAGACGAGGTTCGATCACAACCTTCTCCTCGTCAATTGCTGCGAGACAACCAACAGTAATCAAATACTTCAAATTTCTTAATTTTTGGACCGATCAAAAGAGTTTCTTCCTTTAGTTCAAAAAGTCTGGGACATTGAAGTATATGGCAACCCTATGTGGAGATTACAACAGAAGCTGAAAACTTTGGCTAAGGAACTTAGTAAGTGGTCTAGAAACAGTATTGGGGATGTTTTTGCAAATGTCAAGAGTTTTGAGAAAGAAGTTGCCGATGCAGAAACTGCTTACTTAAACTCTGATTCTGATACTGATAGAATGCTGCTTAATAAATCTAAAGCTGAATACATCAAGTGGTTGAAAATGGAAGATTCTATTTTAAGACAAAAAGCTAGAATCAAATGGGCAGAAGAAGGGGACTCCAATACGAAGTACTTTCACAGTACCATCAAGGCTAGAGAAGAAGAGCCCAAATCTATAAAATTAAAGATCGGAAGGTCAATGGGTAGAAGGGAATTTAAATATTTCCAAAGCTGCCATTGATCATTTCAGTGACTTATTCAGTGAAAAGCCAAGGGATATAAACTTGGATTTTATTAAAGGTTGCGACAATCTGATCGATGAGGACAACGCCCTATTAGCAAGATATCCCACAGCAGAAGAGATTAAGACGGCGGGGATTCTATGGACCCTAACGGTTAATGCAGGACCCGATGGATTTAATGGTTTTTTTTTCCAATACTCGTCGGGACATCATCAAACGAGAGGTAATCTCCTTTGTCTCTCCTTCTTTCATGGGTCCGAACTTACAAAGTACTATACTCATTCTTGTTTGACACCGATTCCTAAGGTCATCTCTCCCGATTGTTTTCTAAGCTTAGACCTATCGATGCTAGTAATTTTTCAAACAAAATATTGTCTAAAATACTTGCTTTAAGGATTAACAATATTTTGCCTAAGATCATTTCGAGAATCAACGCTTCGTTAAAGGTAGGCAAATCATGAGAATATTCTTTAACACAAGAGATTATTCATGGTATTAGACCTAGCCCGATTTTGCAATGTTATTTTTAAATTGGATATGTCTAAAGCTTATGATAAATTGGCTTGGAATTTCTTAATTTCGGTTCTTAGAAAGATGGGTTTTGATGATTTTTTTTATCAATCTCGTTTATAAAGTTGATCTCTAACAAGCGTATTCGTCATTATTAATGGTGTTAGATATGGTTTTTTTTAAATCTTCTGAGAGACTTAAAACGAGACCCTCTATCTCCCGCTCTCTTTATTATCGTGGCGAGACTCTTTTCAAGAGCTTTGAATCATCTTAATCGTAATGATAGGTTCATTAATTTCTCGATGCATAAAAAAAGAGCCCCAGTTAATCACCTTAGTTATGCGATGACCTTGTTCACTTACGAATATAAGTTTTCTATTAAGCTCATGATGAATTTGCTAAGGTTATATCAAAAAACTTCTAGTCGAGAGATTAATAATGATAAGACTTTTCTTTCTCACCCATAAGAAGACGGACGGATTTATAACAGGAGGATAAGAAGGTGGATGGTTACAAACGGTTTCCTTCCCTTTCACATACTTAGGTTGTCCCATATCTTTGTGGTAGGAGAGAATCTCTTATTTTTCCGACATTTCCAAAAAGATTCTTAATAAGATTGCAGGTTGGCAAGGAAGATTCTTATCTCCTGGTGGTAAGGCTACCATTATTAAGCATGTTCTTCAATCTCAAGCACTTCATATATTTTGCTTTAATGCCACCTCGTTAATCTCTTTATGAGATTGAAATGAAATTTGCTAACTTCTTCGGGGAGAAAGATGGAAAAACGACTATCATTGGTCCTCTTGGGATAACATGAGTTACCCCACCATAGAAGGGGCTTGGGTTTCGAGTCTTCTTGATATAGTCACACATTTCATGCTAAAAAGATGGTGGAGATTGAGAATCAACCATCTTTCATGTATGCACAATTCACGAAAGCAAAGGATTGCCAAAGAAGAAATCTCAACTCGCAAGATCATTGCTCCAAAAGACTCGGTACACGTTGAAAGACTTGCTTCATATTAGAGATAATTATCAAGCCAACATCAGTTGGAAAATTAATTCCGGAAACAGTCTGTTTTGGTGGGATAACTGGACCCACCATGGGTCTCTGTATCAGATGTTAAACCTATCGGCAAAACCTGGTAATGTTAAAGTTAACCACTTCTTATTGAATCAGCAATGGCAGATTGATGATATTCCTTTCTCTTACAAGGGACACTCGAACATGATCGAGTATCCTGTCGTGAATACGACGAAAAGGATCGGCTATTTGGAATTTGAATAGCAATGGTTTATTTACATGTTCAAAGTCATTCGAATTCCTTAGAAGCAGTGTTGCCCCTCACATTTATAATTTCATCCGGATTAAAGAAATTCCTTTCAAGGTTTCCTTTTTCATATGGAAGCTTTTAAAGAAAATCTCCCTCTAGATGCTAATCTTTCAAGATTTAACATTACAAAGGTGCTTAGTTGTTGTTGTTGCGGGATCGCATGTGCATAGAAACTGGGAACCATGTGTTTGCACAAAGTGAGCTTGCAAAACAAACATGGCAAATAATGACCAGACCGCTGGGGATCAGCATTGCGGTTCCCTTTATTCAAAACAATACTACGCGATGGTGGAGACAAAACCAAGAAATATTGTTCACAAATTCCTTCTACTTATCACTCCAATGATAGTATGTTGGGAAATTTGGAGAGCAAGGTGCACTAAGAAATTTGAGCAAAAAAATATTACTGCTGCTAATATATGTTTTCAATCCGTATTTCAGATTAAGGTGGCAATAAGACAGAAATTCAAATCCATAGACTACACCTGGAATTGGAGCAAAGTGTGTTTACAAGCGGAAAACTTCAAAGCTGTGATAACTAGTAAGATGATCGATGGACCAAACCCGCAGGCAACACTGAAGCTCGACACGATGGAAGTTACATGAAAAATCAAAACAAAGCGGAGCCCTGGTATTGTTAGGAATAGAATTGGGGATATGGTTATGGCCTTTGCATATCCAACCCATTACGACTAACAATTATAGTGAAAACATATGCGCGCTAGTTGGTATTTCTTGTGTGTCAATCATCCTTTCGAAGCCCTTGAAGTAGAATTGGACTCCAAGATAGTGGTACAAATGTTAGATGGTTCCCTTAAACCTCCCTGGAGGTTATTGGACATTATAGAAAACACTAAGGCAAAGATGGCTCACAGGAGTATCTCGATAAAGCATTGCTTTAGAGAAGGGAATAGGTGTATGATGCACTAGCTAAATATGCAACACAAATTCAAGTCCCTAGAATTTTTACGAATGAAAGAGACTTGCCAACGGAGGCTGAGAAGCATCGCCGAATGAATAAGCTTCGACCTTCCTCCTTTGAGAAGAGTTAAAAAATTCGAGTGCCGGTGCTTTGAACCACCTTGAGGTGACTTAGATGTTATGCATTAACTTCCTTAAGTTTCAATGCATTAGTATATCGAATAGTATATATATGTAATCTTATGTATGGAGGTAAGGTGCCATGTCCCCCTCCAATGTAACTAATTTTGGTTTCAATTGACATGGTAGGGGTCTGCCAAACCCCCCATCACTACGATGGTGATGGCTTCTGGAAAAAAGAAAAAAAAAAAAAAAAAAGGCCCCTGCTTATTTCTCATCAATAATCTGTTGTATGTCTATTAATGCATGAAGAAAGCATGACGATATATGCACTCATGTCATGCTAATCTCTGTAATGTGGGCATTAAAGTTGTTTTCCACAAAGGTGTTCAAGGGTTTAATGAAGCACTAGTTTCTTTTACTTCTAAAATCTAGTACTAGCTGGTTGAGTCAATTAATTTGCTTTAAAAGTCAAAAGTGCACAAATATATCTCAAATCAAACATGTTAATTAAGCCACTCCCACTCTAATCAGTTAGTTAAAATACATCTCATCTCACACAATCTAAATTTACACAAATCAATGCGATAAAGAAGATTTTTATCTCTAATACAAGTATTATTAAGTTTATTTTTTTCCATTGGTTAGATATTTTAAGTTTATCAAATTAAAATACATAGTTATATATTCATGTAGTCAAAAATCATAAATGATACAGTAGCAAATATAACTTGGGAAACACATTAAGTATGGCTAAAATCCCTTAGATCCTCAAAGTATTACTGTGGCTTGAGAAATTCATACCCCAGACATATAAAAGTTTCACATAAATGCATCCTTCTCAATCAACTTTAGGACCTCGTCAAAATGTATTGTGTCCCTCCAAAATGTGTGTCAAAATGCATAGTCTTTATCGAGTAGTCTCTCTCTCTCTCTCTCATAAATTAAAGACCAGCCCATTTGAAGGGTAAATTAAACCGTGCAATTTCTTCTTCAATTTTCCCATAGGCACCTCACGACACTCGCGCCTCACATAGAGAGAGAGGGGAAAGAGGAAATGTAGTAAAAATACATTGATGGAAATTGACCCCATATTTCTTTTCCAAATGCTATATCTGTTATGAAACTTGCTATATTTATAGTAATATTTAAAAAGATATGTTATTCTTGTATTTATTTCTCACTAACTAATGTGAAGGGTAAAAATCTCTTTAATATTTGCTTTAAAACTAACTTATGCCTTTTATCCCAGTATAAATTCTTTAAGAAATTCGGCGATAATTTATGAAATATTATGATGTAAAATATAATTTTAATCATAAGAAAATTGTTTTATGCTTGAGGACAAAAATTAAAAGCATCAGCATACAAAATAGGGACAAAGGTGCAAATGACCCAAAATTGAATGTGTAGTTGAGTATAAACTGGGCCCAAAATGAGAGACGGGGTCATTTGCACTTTTGTCCCTGTTTTGTGCTGGTTTTTAATTTTTAAAACTGATTTGGTTTTTAATTTTGTAAAAATCGAACTTACGCTGAAGACATGTTTACGCATCATAATAATAGCGTCTGTTAAACACTTGCAAAGGACAAAGGAAAGGATTAGACAGTAATGGAGAAATAATTAGTCATTAAAAAACTGCTTATAAACAAACAGTAAAAGGATAATAAAGAATCTATTGGACTAGTGCATTGCTGATGACAAAGATTATATGTGAATGGAACTAATTGACGACTCTCTCCTATTATTGCTTCATTAATTTTTGGCTAAGACACATATTTACTTTTAGCATTCAGACAAAAGTTCTTATTCGCCAAACCGACACTAAGAGTTGTCTATTTTGTTTACTTTATTACAATTACAAAATAGGAAAACTAGGAACATATACATATACTACAATTTGAGTTGTTTTTGTGTGTTATACATGATTATACAAAACATACACATTATATATACAATGTATGTAGTGTTTATACATATCCAAACAAGTTGTAAGGGTACAAATCCAAGTAAGAACGCCGGAAGATGGAGTGAAGGAAAAATGGAGAGAAGCCCCATTTGCAAACTTCAAAATGACGCTTTACTCCTTGTATCAATTAATTTAGTGTTTCTATGAGATTATTGCCAAAAAATCAAAAATCTTCCCTTAACATTGAGAAAGAGTTGCTATAAGCCAAGCACTCTTATAATCTACAACAGTGTTTTAAAAGGCCGGGACGTAAAGCGATGCATTTTTCATGATATGAGGCGACGCGTTAGCCTCGAGGCACTGGGCGTTAGCCCAATGAATTTAATATTTTTTTAAATTAATAAAATAATTATATAAAACTGCCTATCTTAAAACACTAATAAAATCAGCAGTTGTCTAAAAAATAATTAAAATTATTTCATTAAAAAACTAATTATATTCTTTAAAAAATGAGTAGAAATTTATAAACAAACTTGAAAGAACAAAATGACTTGTAAAGAAATAAAAGCAAAGAAGGAACCCACATTCAAAGACGTCAACTAGAGCAAATTATTGTTTTACAGTTAATAAATTGGTAATCTTTTCCTTTACCTAGTAGAAGACGAAGAGAACGTTAATTTCAGTGTTTTTTGGGACTACATTAAGCAATTGTTTAGCAATTTTCATTCTAATTTGGAGAGAGATTTTGAACTTACGTCCCGAAATAAAAATTCGCTCAACGCCTAACATTCTGTTTGGATGATTGTTTCCATTGGTTTCATTAACGCTCTGATATGGTATTATGCAGTGTGGTGTTGTATTGTATTGTCTTGTATTAATGAGCACATGTTTGGATATTTGTATCGCTTTGTTGTGATTTAATAACATTTGTATTGTTTGGTTTGTTTTATAAATCTGCAGATAATAACTTCAGTAAGTTTACTAAAAATCTTTTAACTCTTAATTAAATTAGTTTATATATACCAATAAAACTGGCAAAGGATAAAATAGGAGCTTTAAAAAATAAGCGGTGGTGGGGCGGGTGGTGTGAGATGGGTGGTTATGGGGTGGGGTTTGGTGGTGGTGAGGGATAGTGGGTAGGGGTGGTTGTGGTTGTGGGGTGAGGGTGAGGGTGAGGGTGGGGTAGTGGGTGGTAGGGTGGGGGTGGGATGATGGTGGGGGTAGTGGGTCGGGTGGGGGTGAGTGGTTGTGGGGTGGGGTTGGTGGTGGTGAGGGGTAATGGGTGGTGGGGGTGGTGGGTGGTAGGGTGGCGCTGGGTGCCGTAGGGTGGTGGAGGGTGGGTATAATGGAGAAATGAAATACGTGGCAAACCACCAAATTCGCTTACAAAAATTAAACTTTTAAGCTGCTATATAACCAAAATTACGATCCAAGCATAAACACTATACCACATAATTTTAAGAATGGATACAATATGATTTCAAAAACCATACATTAAGCGAACCATGATTAATGAAAACAACCATCCAAACAGGGGGTAAGCTCTACCCTCAAAACTATGGAACTTGAGCCTCACAATACTTTCGCCTCCAGATCTCCCCGGTCCATTTTTAATACGCTCTGTCCAGGGACGCGCCCCAATAACATCTTTAAAACACAGATAATCGTGTATGTGTTTCATAAAAAGGTTGAATCGAGGTAAAAGAAAAAAATCATTTGATCATCGGGCAGTTTAAGACTATCTATGGAAAGTTCCCAAAATTTTAGCATTTCTAATATTCAATTCAAAGCTAACAACTAGATAGCTATAATTGGCCGTCTTAGATCACAACTAGGGAATAGATTAAGGTTCTCCTAGTTTTTATAGTATTTACCTTTTGTAGAACGTGCCGTAACTCGTTGTAATGTTAACATTTATAGAAGTACAATTCATTAGCTTTGCCTAGTATAGGATTAAAGTTAGCAAAATCCGGAGTACTAATTTGTAGAAATATTAGTAGTAAATGTTATGCTAAAAGATTAGTGTCATAAGAAATAGTTTACTTTTTGTTTTTGCTGGAAATAAAATAAAGTGATTATTCGTGCCAGATTAATTAGTTCTTTCTTAATATACATAGATGATTTCTTTTTCAAGTTCTTAAGATGACTTGGTATGCATTTTCAATTTGAGGATAAAATAAAGAATTTAGAAATTTTACCTAGTAATTGAATAATTCTGAAAAGTTGCATACTATACCACTCTAATTTTAACTACTTGGACAAAAAGGCTATCAAGTTCCTCGAAATATTGTTAAAATTTTCAGCTAGATTCTTCCGTCTTCCCATTTCCAGCACCTCACCCAAGAGGTCGGGAAAAAAAAAATCACATATAATTATATTACAAATAAATGTATTTTCTTTATTTATTTATTACATTGAGAAGACCAAAAAAAATCACAAAGTTATACGTTACTCCTATATTTCTAAATAAACAAAATGAATTGTTATTTATTTTGTTGGATCCCACATCATTGAGTTTAAGGGTATTTGGTCTCCTTATATGAAATGGGTCAATCCTCACCATGCGTATTTCATTTTAGGTTGAGATTGAGGTACCAAGATCCATTTAACACTAGCATATTAATGACACATTTATGTTTTATTTCTATCTTGTTTTCATCTAGATATGTCTATTGCAACTTAATTTGTTAAGCTCAACAATAGTAGTAATTACTGTCTATGTAGTTTTTGCTCAATGTGTTAATCTGTTATATTTAACAGGTTATTATCATTAACTTATGTCTACCAATAATCGGATGGCTAAAGTTTCGGATAGTTGTAATAATAATTTAGCTAGACTTGATAACCTAAGCACCTCTACTTTGGATATTAGTATCCCCAGTTGACCAAAAAAAAGAAAAAAAAAAGTTAATAATTCAAATGGCTACAAAGAGCTTGCCAAACTTACACTAGCAAGTACAAAAAAAATTCTACCAATCGAGAACTGGAGGCTGTATGTTAATGTTAATTAGCCAATAATGAATAGACTCTTCTTTCTTTCTTTTTCTTTTTTTACGCCTATTTTGGTGGATAATCCAACCCATCAGCGGGTCTCTTTGTCGTATGATAAACCCTTCTTTAAGCCCGGGTAATGTTAAAGTTAACCCGTTTCTTATTGAATCGGCAATGGCAAATTGATGATAATCCTTTTTCTTACCAAGGGACACTTTCTGAATCTGGGACAAGAGTATCCCTGTGTTAAACATGATGAAAAGGATCAGCCTATTTGGAATGCTCGAATAGCAATAGTTTATTTACATGTTCCAGTGCATTGAATTCTTTAGAAGAGGAATTTGCCCTCACATTATAATTTCATGCAGATAAAAGAAATTCCTTTCAAGGTTTCTTTTTAAGTATGAAGCTTTTAAAGAAAAATCTTATATTTTAGATGCTAATCTTTCAAGATTTAACATTGACAAAGGTGCTAGTTGTTATTGTTGCGGAATTGCATGCATAGAAAAATGGAATCATGTTTTTGCCGCATAAAGTGAGCTTGCAAAACAAACATGGCAAATCATGACAGGGACAGATTGGGGATCGGCATTAGCCGTTCAGATCGTTCAAACAATTTTACGGGCAATGGTGGAGACAAAACCAAGAAATATTGTTCACAAATTCCTTCTACTTATCACTCCAATGATAGTATGTTGGGAAATTTGAGAGCAAGGTGCACTAAGAAATTTGAACAAAAAATATTACCGCTTCTAATATATGTTTTCAATCCCTTTCGATCAAAGGGGCAAAAGCAAAACAAACCAAATACACGCTGAGCAAAATTTGTTTACAAGGGAAAAATTTAAAATTTTATAACAGTAAGAGATCGAGGGGTCAAACCACGGGGAAAACTGAAGCTCAAAACGGGAAATTAAGAAAAATCAAAAAAAAGCAGAGTTTGGTATTGTTAGGAATAATGGGGAAAATGGTTGCCTTTGCATAAACCCCAAATTGCCAACAATTAAACTTTTGGGTCAGTTGGGAAATTTTTTGTGTGTCAAATTTTCCTTTCGGCCCTTGGGGGAATGGGC
>NC_081346.1:14072688-14168479 GCF_029784015.1 Lycium ferocissimum | reverse complement strand
ACAATTTTTAAAAAATTTTTTTATATTGATTTTCAGAAAGTTCAAAAATATTTGTCAAATAATAAAATATTCATTTATATCTTCAAAATATTAGTTTCTATCAAAAATTAATTTTATTTTGCCATAATGAGATTTTATAATTTTTTATTGATCAAATTTTTAATTCCTAAATTTATTTAAATATTATACTGGATATGTTTAACATGATATTTATGTGATACTATTATTTTTATTAACTAGTCAGTTATAATAGAATGACACATTAATCCCAGGTTTGAAACGCTTAAAGGATACATAGACAAAAACTCCAAATAGTTAACAAGAAGGAAAGACAATTTATTAAGAAAATGTGCTATGCTAAAGCACAGTAGCTACAGATTCACTTAGAGAGCCATGCTAAAATATAATAGAGCAGGCGTTATTAACTAGACTTTTTGGAATAGCACACCAAGAGGCTGGTCTTTTACGAGAGCTAAACGCCTCTTTCCGTTTTGGATAACTTGGCCCACTGTTTGACTCTGATCTACAGTAGAGTAAGTTGTAACCCTCCGGCCCTTGTGTTGCTTTCACTATTTGAACCAGCTACTATCTTGTTGGCCTATGGTTCCACCAGTTTGCGACAATCTCGGCCCTAGAGATACATCATAGTCCCCGACTTTCCAAGTTGTCTAATTGACACACAGTCTCGTAGTTGTAGTGAGAAATTTGATGTTAATGTCTTGGTTTTCAAAGATGTATACCTGGTCCAGTATGATCAGACTTAATGAATTCAACGGGTGTACCACTAGGTCCGACATCGGAGTTGTGACGAAACACGCCGTCTAGACAATTAAAAGGGGAAGTTGATTTTGGGGAGGGGCCTAGGTAGACATCACCACATAGGGCACCCCAAAAAGTGGGAACGATACGTTAACTTGCACGAGGATCAAGTGCTTCACCGTTCGTGTCTACTACTAACTTAGCAGAAGTAGCAGTGGGTAAGTCAATGGGATTTTCGGAAGTGAAAGTTGATGAGAAGGCAACAAATGGAAGCAAACAGAGAGATAAGAGGAATAAGCACTTCGTCATGTTTAAGCTACTCATGTTGTTGTGTATTGCTTGCTTGTGAGTTGTGAGTTGTGACTCCTCTACTAATGAAGCCTTTTATTTATAGAGTGATCTTATATTCCTGGCCACGTTTTAAACATGAATATTGTTCCCTATTAATGATTGTCCATTTCTTTAAGTTTGCTCTTTATATAATTAATACTTATCTCTATCTTAATGTTAGGTGAAGTCAGATATTTATAATTACATTGCATTTGTTTTATGGCAGAGAGTAGTTTCTTAAATGATATTCTTCGTACTATTTCATTTCTCTGTGCAATGATAGAGCATCCAATATTCCTTTTGGGTCCTTCTATAACCAGAGGCAGATCTAGGTTTTGAATGTTATGAGTTTAGATTCGTAATTCTACCACTTTCATCAAATTTATTGGGCTCACTATCTATTTTTTTGTGCATATTTAATGAACTTTTTAACATATACATAGCCTAAGCCAAAAGTATTCATGGGTTCAATGAACCCATAGCTTGTTAGTTGGATACGCCCTTGTCTAAAGTTATTTTAGTTTAAACTTATTTTTATTACCTACGCTCCATCAATCATTATATCTCTATTTTTTTTTTTTTAAGTTTCTAGTTTTTTTTTTTTTTTTGGTTAAATTAAGGATGATATTAAAACTAGTAGGTGCTATTGAGCACATGAGTTTCCAAGTCCAGCCATATTGTGGCAAATACTAGAGGCAACATTTTTGACAATATACTTATTTATTTGGATGGAAGATGTATGCATGTCCCCTTTTAACTGATGAGTTAAATTAAATTAAAGATGGTCTTAATCATGCAAGGTTAAAGTGAGAGTGATGCTCATAGGTACGCCCTTCCTTAGCACGTTTTTAACATGAATGAATAATATTATTAATTAATATATTATTCCCTGCTGATTGTTCATCCCGTTAAGTTTTGCACATTATATTATACTAGTTCTATGTTATCCCGGCCGGGCAATCATTACGAAAAATGTTAGGTAAACTTGTTTGTAATACATTATAATTGATTTATGGCGGGGATTAGTTTCTTAAAGGATTTTTCGTACTAGCTATTCCATTTTCCCTCTCCAATAATAATGCATCCATTCCTTTCTAGTCGCTTCTAAAAACTGTTCTAATTATAACTTATTTTCATTACCTCCACTCCATTTCTCATTATCTCTATTTTCTCAAAGTTCCTAAGAGTTATTACTCACCGTATATAGTAGATGCCACTTGAATACATGAGCTTTCACGTCGAACTAAATAGTTACAGATATTAGAAGTAACATTTCTAAAAAAAATACTTCCCGTTGGATGGATATCACATGCTTCATGCTTGTCGCCTTTTAATATTAATAGTGTGTCTAAATTTAATTAGGTAATAGATAGTTCATATATAATTTTAGAGTTAATTTTTTTGCTTTTCCTCCAATTTTTTTGCTTTTCCTCCAACAAACTCCATTTCGGCTGTCTTATAGATTCTTACAATAGAATAAGTTTTGAAGATCATTGTTAGAGCAAAGTTAATGTAACAAAGAAGGACACGCTAAAATTGAACACAAGAAGGGGATAAAACAGAGAACATGAAAGCAAGATAAAGGAGTTCCATTTTTTCCCGGAAATAAGGTGATTATTCATGCCACGTTAATTCTTTCTCAATAGGTAGAACTCGTTTGAAGACCGGTTCAGCTGATAGAGTATAAAAGAAAAAATTCAAAAAAAAAAAAAAAACAGTTATTCACTGAGCAATCTCAATCCTGTTTTAGATGGTTGTAAAACATGAGTAATTGATAGTGACATTCAAAATTTAGGTGCTAATTGGTGCTAAATTGGGAGAGTTAGTTTTATTGCTAACTCTATCAATATTCTTGCTGACATACTACAAGAAGATGGTTGTATATTAGAAAGGTACCTACTTTTTATTTCTCAAAATTACCCTTACTAGCATTTCTACCAAAGCATTAATTAAGGACCTTTTTGTCATTGCATAGAAAACCAATTTTCATTTCCTTCTCGGTCACGGGTACCAAAGCTCCAGCCATGGCTTTTATGAGTCTTCTCTAACATTCGAAAGATTTTTTGGGTGTCTTTCTTCGAGTCCGGAACCAAAATGCCCCCCAAAAAAATATTTTGAACCAAAATACCCTAAGAAAAAAAAATATTACCGAACTACCTTTAGCGCAGTAATTTACTGCGCTAAAGCATTATGAGGATAGCTACTGTGCTTGCTACTAAGTTATGATAATTTCTGTATTTATAGTGTGCCTCTTTTTTTTTTTTTTTTAAACGGCCTTTTGGTTAACTCTTTTTTTAATTACACTTTTTAAAGTACTTTGACCATAGATTATTCATGCTTGGGGACCCAAACTTCAATATTTTACTACTGAGAACCCTACTTATTTTTTTGTGCAATTAATAAGGTAGGGTTTTAGCTAGGATCAATACATCAAGGATACACAAAGTTCGGATGGCCGTTTTAGTGGTTGAAAAGTGCTCGGCATGCCATTTTCGTTTGAAGACTAAGGCGCCGTTAGCTTGAAGTTCTTTACGAACCACTTAAACTTGTTCATTAATAATTAATCAAAAGTTAGTCAAAATGGCAGCATTCATACAAAAAAAAAAAAAAAAAAACTTAATTAAATTGCATCATTCATAACCTTGAGTAGATGAAAATACTTAACATACTAATATTCTTCAAAATAAAGACATCATCATAAATTAAACTTAAAACTAAATCACAACATTCTTAATCATCACGCAGTACAAGTCCTCAATATCGTCCTAAAATATTGGCGGTTTCTTAAGACACATCTTTTTCGGTAGCAATTAGTTCTCTACTTAGGTTGATGATGCTTGTTCTTCGACCAATTTTAGCATGTAAAATCTACATCGCCTTGCCGCATTATGTTTTCTTTTCTAATCCTTTGCACGGCAAGTCGCAAGTTTCGGACCTACTTGAGGCATGGTTAAGGAGTACCTTGTTAGGATTGGAGCGTTGAGATTTTTCAAGTCACGAACAAGATGTTCGATTGACAAGCCGACTGTGACCATTCTCGAAAACCGCAATAATATTCCCGCGGATCCGAATATTTCTCTACACCTTGCAAAATCATCATTACGCTCTATGAAGGTGGGGATTTAGCTCATCTAGTTTGAAATCACCGGTATCGTCTCGAAAAACTCGCTATGATTTGAACTCTCATCATCAACGTTATTTGGTTCTTTTGGATGGAGTAAAGACCAAGCTAAGTTTCTACTACTCAACATTGAATATGGTGTAGTCTAATAACAAAAAAAAAGTGGCTACTTATATAGTTAAAAATCCCAGTACCCCTCCGGGGGGGGGGAGGGTCTTTATGACCCTACCTACTTACCTTATTATAAGAAAAATATTAATCTTAGATGGGACATTTCACAGAAATCCCACTGATCTAAATCTTGTGCTACCATGTATACCATATTCTACCCTATGGTAACGTATTTGCATCCGATTGTTCTCTTCGAGAAAACGATTAAGAGCCAAATTATACTCTTGTGGAGTTCCACGAGGCATTGACATAGCACCTTTTTTTGGGCGTTTAAGCCCTACTGACGCTAACTTGTGCTCGGTCTTGCGGCTCCTCCTAACACCAATCCCACTTTCTCTTATTTTATTATTGTATTCTCGATTGAATGCTGGCGTTACGGTTATTTAAATGAATTAAAATCATCATCATCTAGTTCCCAAGTCCTACCCATTGCTTCAAATATGTTTTTCTGAGTGAACGATATAACACGACTAATATCTCTAAATTGGTCAAAAAATGACATAAGAACTCAATTTTGTGTGGAATGTTGTGTGGTTGGTAACAACTATTCGTCAAATTACGTTATATAAAGTTTGATTCGAATGATGATGTTTTTCCGTTTTTGAGTTGAGGTGACAATATATTTAACGAGATAGCGCGAGAAAATGCCGCGTTATGCCGGATAACGCATTAAATTATCGTTGTCTTGTCATAACGCGGTATTTTCTTGCGTTGTGACGAATAACGAGCAATTTTTGGCAGTTATTTCGCCAAAGACTGACATAATCTAGCTATTTCATGCGTTATGTAACACTCCGTACTTAATTTGATTTGACGTAACACTGCAAGACACACTAATTGCATGCATGCATTGGTTCTATATTCAAACTTCAAATCTTATTAATACCGAGTTCGTATAAGGCAAAAAATTCTAAGTTTCATCCAGTTTTTGCATTTTGTATTCCTCCTAAATTATTCAAAATATGCGTATGTTCCAAGAATTAAAAAAAGTTTCTTTATTCGGACGGACGGCAATTATATTCGAGGAAAATAATTTGCGCTACGATTCTCCCCCAAAATACCATGTTAAGTTTCCACTTGACTTAAAATTCTCAAAACTACTCCAAGCCTTGTATAATGGACTACAAGTTAGTAGAAGTGATTTTGATCTAAATATAATTGAAAATATCCAATGTCATTTAAACCACAAAGTGTAACTAGTTATGGACGATGGTACATTCAAGACGATGATTCTTTTGATCGATTATTTGAAGGCGCCTTATGATTATAGGCAATGCATAACTTTAAAACGTCCTTGAAATGTATATAGAGAAGGTCCCATTAATCGACTTGAATTCATGGGGCAGGGCTCCTCGGGAAGCTCGAATAGACCTCGTCGAAGCCCTGCCTATAATTGGTGCCGAAGTCACTCAAGCGAACCTACTTATCAACACATTATCGATATGAGTACCTATGAAAGCATTTTGACTAGCCAAATGCCTCTCGGATAGTTTAAGTCGGTAATTTGACGGCCACAGTATTGGTAAATGTGTGGCACTTAAATGCTACTAATGATGTCGATTATATTATTTAGGGGGTTATACACCATATGGATCATATCGGACGGTCTCCTTAACAAGATGGATGAATCGGTTGGAACATCCTCACCTATCCAACAACTCAAAGCGATGGTCCTTCCTCAAGTTTCGGTGCGGTTGATTACTATCAAAGACGTCTATTTTTAACATCAATAGTGTTATTTGATGTATAATACTTAAAATACCCTAATTTCTTATGTGGGGAGAATGTGGTGGTTGCGCTAAATTATAGGCAAAGGCACACTATAGATGGTCCGGATTATCCGAATTATCTAGTGACATCATCCCGGCGATAGTGAGGAAATACCTAATGCGGAGGAAAGTGACGATGAGCAAAGTGACGATGAGATCGAGGTTAACTAATCCTCAACATCAAGTAGAAGCATTGCAAGACATGATGAACGGTCAAGACACCAAGAGGAGGCCGAATTCACACAGCAACCATTTGAACAGCAGAGTCGACTCCGGTTCAGCCACAAAGCCAATTTCAACAGCAAGAGTCGACCCCGATTCAGTGGCATTCCGATGAGATCCCCTATCTTGATCATCTTCAAGATCGCCCAGATGCCTTTGTCTTTACTAGGGATGATGATCATATTTGGCGAAGTTTGTGGAAAGAGCCAGTGGATCTTTTAAAAGAAAATGCTCATATTGAAAAAAGGTATGATTTTCAACAAAAAATCGTTGCAAAACGTTAAGATTTATTGCATCCGGGGATGAGGGAGTTTAAAGTTGACGAGTCCACACAAAACTTTGGCGATTGGTTTGCAAGCGAAAATATCAAGGCTACGAATGGATGCTCCGTGGTAAGGAAACTGCTGAAAAGATGTGGACTATGTCAAAGTTCTACACAAAGCACACTTGTGATATGGGTGACCTCCCAGATGATCATTGCAATCTAGATACTAATTTGATTGCACGTGTATTAGTTGGTGACATTAGAGAAAAACCAAGGTATCTCCTTCGCCTAAGTTTATTTTATTTTTGGTGTTAATATAATGTTCCTCGTTGTTATATGCTGATATTTCAACTTTTTCAGGTTTCCTATTAAAGATTGTATTAGAGTCACCGAAAGTATATAGCAAAATTGTTACTAGGAGGAAGGCGTATCTTGGCGTTAGCGTGCACGTGAGATAGTCTTCTTCAATTGGGAAGGCTCTTTCAAGAAGTCAGCTTTAGATACATGGCGGCTCTACAACACTTCAATCATGGTATTGTTGTTGAATGGAAGCTCAAATCAAAGCCTGGTGTGCCCGGTAATATTTTTGATTTTGTGTTTTGGGCCTTCAAACCATTCATTGATGGTTTTGCTCATTGTCGACAATATCAATAGATGGAACACACGTATGTACGTGAAGTATGACATAAAGTCGCTAATAGCTGGAATGGATGCAAATAGAGCTATATTCCCTCTAGCTTTTGCAATTGTAGCCTAATGTGAGAGCATTAGTTCGTGGGGTATGTTTTTGGACTACTTAAGGCAACACGTTATTAAGGATCGCATGGGAATACGTGTGATATCGCATTACGCATCGGCATATTGCACAATATGTTCAATTTGCGATAGGGTGGCAACGACCCTTTGCCTACCATCATTATTGTTTAAGGCATTTGAAGGCAAACTTCCAAAAGGCATATCGAACCCCAAAGACTTTGCAATTGGATGGAGCTGGCAAATGATCATCGGGAGAAGAAGTTTAACACCTTGTTACATCCCGCATTTTGTACGTCGGAATATTTTAAGACAATCGCGGGAGGTTAAGGACAAGATTATTTTTCGACGTTGTTTTAAGACGTAAGTCGTTTATGAATTGTATTGGAATGGAGCGTTAAGGATAGATTCGAATAAGGAAGAATTGGAGGCCAAAAGTTGGAAGACAATTTCATAAAATGGCACAAGTGTATATTGTATATTTGTGAGGTGGAATATGTATGTATGGACAAGGGATGACTAGGCCCAAGTTGGATTATGGACCAAGCCCAATTAATTAGTCATCTTGGATGACTTGGAAAATTCTTGAAACTTGGAGGGAAAGAAAGAAGAAAAATCTAGAAATTTGGAGAAAATTTGAAAAGAAAAAGGCAAAAAAAAAAACGGCCAAGAGAGGGAGACATGTGCATGGACATGTGACATATTAATATATATATAGATGGATGACTTAAGAAGGCAAGACTTCATCATTTTCCTCTAGAAAATTCAAGAGAAATAGAGAGAAAAGAAGAAGGAGAAAAACGGAACAGGGGCTGGCCGAAACCAGCCCCTCAAATTTGGTCTTGGAAAATTGTTTCTTTCATGCTTTCCTACTAATTAAGAGGTCCTCTACGACATGGAGTAGTTGTTGGAGCGAGAAAACCATTCTATCTTGCAAAGGGAAGCTAGCCGAGAAGATGAAGGAAGGAGAGGTAGGTAAGGTTCCATCTTATTTTACATGTGTTATAGATGATATGTGCATGTTTTAGTATATGGGATTGGATGAAAATCATGAATATGTGGGTATTGAAGTGTAGCCGTGTGCCTATGTGTTTGGTGTAGGTGCGACGAACAATTTTATTTAGTGTTTGGTTAATATTGTTATGGACGTTTGAGCACGTTGTAGTGTGTTGAAATGAATAAAATTCATGAAGTTGTGTGTGAATGTTGTGGTGGCCGAATGGTGGTGGTTCTATGTGGAAGAAATGAGCAAATTTTATTTAGTAGTTTACTTGTCGTTGTTGTGAATCTTATGATGTAAATGAATGATTGATGATTCAAATCGGAGATAAGAGTGTTGTGGGCTGATTTGGAATATAATGAGGTTGTAATATGATTTCTTGTATTGATGAAAATGATAATGCTAGCGTATGGAATTGTTGATATAGAATGTGAATTTGGAAGGTAGAAATGCAATGTTGTGTCCCTATGGAATTTGGGTAGTTTCGGGTCACATTGTGCAATGAATAGATTATGTTGCATATTGTGTGGGTTGCTTGAAGTGTCCTTGAATCGTGTTTAAATGGCTTCGGATTAATAATTGAACGTATGATCGATAATGCGAGTTTGAATGCACACAATTTAATTGAAGGTGAATAAAATGAAGTTGAGTTGAATGCTTGATGTGTTACGAATAATTGTTGATATTGTTGTTGGTTGGCCGGGTTGTATTCCCGGGGTTGTTGGTTGATTAAATCGGCCAAGTTTAACTTGGTGGCATGATATATTTACAGGGGAGGTGCTGCCGAAATTTCGGCAGACAAGAACCAATGCAAGATTAGAATTTCAAATCTTATGAATAGTAATTGGTAAGCTTGACCAAAGTAAAGATTTTGGCGAGATTGGGACGGAGATTTGGAGCTCCGGCAAGAAGCGGAAAAGGTATGTAAGGCTTCACCCTTCTTTCTATGGCATGTCTTAGACGTACTAAGTCGACCACGTGTCCCGAGGATCATCCCTTCTCTCGGAATCTAAGGTTGAAAATAGTTACTATTCATTCAGTAGAATTGAATTAAAACTTGCATAAAATGTTGGAAAAACTTCTTGGACATCCGAACTTACCCAAATAAGACTCGATTACTCTAAGACCCTCCCAAGTGACGCCATGAATCGTAATATACGTAAATTTGATACGCCGCCTCGTTTGACTCGAGGTGGGCCCACTATTCCCGAATTTTCTCCTATTGTTCCATTAAGTTTACTTTTATTCTATAATGTAAGGAAACTTTTGGACATCTTTTTGACTACTAAATAAGAATTGTTTTAACTAAGCCCTTAACCCCAACGCATGATTTTTCCTCACTAAAAGTTTACAAGTGTTTTCCAAAATATTCTTTCTCTTCAAAAACCAAGTTTTACAATATTGCCATTTTCCAAAATATACATTTTTCTTTAAAAACTAAGTTCTATAATGTTGCCAATTTTTATGACCTAAACAACGACTGAAATCCTACGATGACTATGAATCTAGGATGTCTATGATCCTATGAATACTATGATCCTATGACGACTACGATCCTATGAAGACCGTGTGATCCTATGACTACTACGATTCTATGATACCTATGATTCTATGGTGAATATGATTCCCTATTACCTATGATTCTACGATGTCAGCTATGCCATGTCTACAACCCGATATGCTATGACACGTTCTATGTTGATAGTCTCGCCTTATGATCATCGTCCTTCCAAGGTGAGACAAAGCGACCATGATTACTCCATAAAGCGATCGGAGGTTTCCGACCTTACGTCACTCCGATAAGTACACGATTTTCTTGGGCTCCCCTGCATGCTATGATATATATATATATCTATGTATAAAAATGTATTTGGGGAAAACTGGGAAAAAGGGCAGAGCGCTATAGGCGCTGGGTTATACTCACGGTGCATGTATCCGTACTTGACTTGATATCATCCCGGACGCGGGAATTATACTATGTGGGCAGGCCGATATATTCGGTACTATGATATACTATGCTATGCTATGATACTATGATATACTATGCTATGCTATGATACTATGATATACTATGCTATGCTATGATACTATGCTATACTATGCTATGCCATGATACTATGATATACTATGCTATGCTATGATACATTATGATACGATATAAATTCTACTTTCTATGCCTATGAAAAGAAATGCTTTGTTTTCAAGCAAAGACAACAAACGTGCATGATATCCGCCTCGAAAAGGGTGTTCCTATGCACGAGTTATTTTCTTGATCTCACGATACGATATCTGTTTTTATTCATGTTTATATTCCTTACTATGTTATTATCCATGTCTTACATACTCGGTACATTGCTCGTACGACCCCTCTTCTTCGGGGGCTGCGTTTCATGCCGCGCGGTACACCGGATGAGTAGGAGACATTATAGAAGATGTTCCGGCGATATTGGCAAGCTCCACTCGCCCGGAGAGTTGCTGAGTCAGCATACACGTGCTATGGTCCATGATTACAGTTAGAGACTTTGCAGACAGAGTCGTGGGTCTAGAGTGTCAGTCTAAGAACAGAGTTCTACTGGTTGATGTGTTATTTACTTTTAAAAAGAAAAAAAAATTTACTATGTATTTCACTTTACTTTGTCTTATAATTCCAAGAGAACATGTGTGCACTAAGAGTCCGAGGGTTCGCTCGGCTCGAATCGGGGTCGGTGCCCATCACACCCTAGTAAAATCGGGGTGTGACAAAGTGGTATCGAAGCGGTCGGTCCAAGGGTTGTGCAAAGTCGTGTCGGTAGAGTCTGTTTATGGGTGTGAAGCCGGCCACGTTTATAGACGGGAGGCTGCGGGGCATCTAGGAATGGTTGACCTTCTTTCGTCACGAGATCGTGCGATAGAGCCAAGTCATAGGACATAAGATTCCTTATGCTAATCGTTAATTTCCGTAGGCGCCGGTATCGGCGGAAAAAGGCGAGGAATGATATGGAAGCCAAACGAGGGTGAGACGGACGGATATACTTGTTCGTTATGTGGAGCTGGGCGCCAGACAGGAAATAGCCGCACATGCAGGCGGAAAGTGATCATCGAGACTGGTAAAGGGTAAAACGGTCATTGTAGAAGAAAGGACGTATTACGAAAATGTCTCGGAAGTTACAAAGTTTTGATTGGCTTCAGGGCCGAGTAGCAAGGGCCATGTGGGAAAGCGGACGCGGAAATATCGGTGTTAAGGCACCGAACTCCGCCAAAGTTTCGAGGTTAAGCGTGCTCACGTGAGAGCAATTCTATGATGGGTGACCCACAGGAAGTGAACCAAAAGCCTTACAAATTGAGATCTAAGGGACAAATGAGAAGTTAAGAATAACCTAAGGAAAACCGAGTGTATGGAGAGGCTAGAAACCTTAAGAGGTTGTGTGAGACGAGCGGACTAACTCGGTAAAGAAGCCGACAATAAGTGGATAGAAGTCGGATAATGTTTAAGGTGATATGAGGAGTTCGCACAAACTTTGAGTAGTGCGACGCCGAAAAAAGGATGTATATAAGGAGAAACGAGAATGACAAGAGAATGGTCTTTGGACGGCTTAGGAAATGGTATAAAGGACAAAGATGACTATGAAAAGGAGCTCCCCGAGGTGCTTATGAGAGCCTGTAAGACTAGTCGAACATTCGAGGACGAATGTTCCAAAGGGGGGAAGGATGTTACATCCCGCATTTTGTACGTCGGAATATTTTAAGACAATCGCGGGAGGTTAAGGACAAGATTATTTTTCGACGTTGTTTTAAGACGTAAGTCGTTTATGAATTGTATTGGAATGGAGCGTTAAGGATAGATTCGGAATAAGGAAGAATTGGAGGCCAAAAGTTGGAAGACAATTTCATAAAATGGCACAAGTGTATATTGTATATTTGTGAGGTGGAATATGTATGTATGGACAAGGGATGACTAGGCCCAAGTTGGATTATGGACCAAGCCCAATTAATTAGTCATCTTGGATGACTTGGAAAATTCTTGAAACTTGGAGGGAAAGAAAGAAGAAAAATCTAGAAATTTGGAGAAAATTTGAAAAGAAAAGGCAAAAAAAAAAAAAACGGCCAAGAGAGGGAGACATGTGCATGGACATGTGACATATTAATATATATATAGATGGATGACTTAAGAAGGCAAGACTTCATCATTTCCTCTAGAAAATTCAAGAGAAATAGAGAGAAAAGAAGAAGGAGAAAAACGGAGCAGGGCTGGCGAAACCGCCCCTCAAATTTGGTCTTGGAAAATTGTTTCTTTCATGCTTTCCTACTAATTAAGAGGTCCTCTACGACATGGAGTAGTTGTTGGAGCGAGAAAACCATTCTATCTTGCAAAGGGGAAGCTAGCCGAGAAGATGAAGGAAGGAGAGGTAGGTAAGGTTCCATCTTATTTTACATGTGTTATAGATGATATGTGCATGTTTTAGTATATGGGATTGGATGAAAATCATGAATATGTGGGTATTGAAGTGTAGCCGTGTGCCTATGTGTTTGGTGTAGGTGCGACGAACAATTTTATTTAGTGTTTGGTTAATATTGTTATGGACGTTTGAGCACGTTGTAGTGTGTTGAAATGAATAAAATTCATGAAGTTGTGTGTGAATGTTGTGGTGGCCGAATGGTGGTGGTTCTATGTGGAAGAAATGAGCAAATTTTATTTAGTAGTTTACTTGTCGTTGTTGTGAATCTTATGATGTAAATGAATGATTGATGATTCAAATCGGAGATAAGAGTGTTGTGGGCTGATTTGGAATATAATGAGGTTGTAATATGATTTCTTGTATTGATGAAAATGATAATGCTAGCGTATGGAATTGTTGATATAGAATGTGAATTTGGAAGGTAGAAATGCAATGTTGTGTCCCTATGGAATTTGGGTAGTTTCGGGTCACATTGTGCAATGAATAGATTATGTTGCATATTGTGTGGGTTGCTTGAAGTGTCCTTGAATCGTGCTTAAATGGCTTCGGATTAATAATTGAACGTATGATCGATAATGCGAGTTTGAATGCACACAATTTAATTGAAGGTGAATAAAATGAAGTTGAGTTGAATGCTGATGTGTTACCAGAATAATTGTTGATATTGTTGTTGGTTGGCCGGGTTGTATTCCCGGGGTTGTTGGTTGATTAAATCGGCCAAGTTTAACTTGGTGGCATGATATATTTACAGGGGAGGTCTTTGCGAAATTTCGTGACAAGAACCAATGCAAGATTAGAATTTCAAATCTTATGAATAGTAATTGGTAAGCTTGACCAAAGTAAAGATTTTGGCGAGATTGGGACGGAGATTTGGAGCCCGGCAAGAAGCGGAAAAGGTATGTAAGGCTTCACCCTTCTTTCTATGGCATGTCTTAGACGTACTAAGTCGACCACGTGTCCCGAGGATCATCCCTTCTCTCGGAATCTAAGGTTGAAAATAGTTACTATTCATTCAGTAGAATTGAATTAAAACTTGCATAAAATGTTGGAAAAACTTCTTGGACATCCAGAACTTACCCAAATAAGACTCGATTACTCTAAGACCCTCCCAAGTGACGCCATGAACTGTAATATACGTAAATTTGATACGCCGCCTCGTTTGACTCGAGGTGGGCCCACTATTCCCGAATTTTCTCCTATTGTTCCATTAAGTTTACTTTTATTCTATAATGTAAGGAAACTTTTGGACATCTTTTTGACTACTAAATAAGAATTGTTTTAACTAAGCCCTTAACCCCAACGCATGATTTTCCTCACTAAAAGTTTACAAGTGTTTTCCAAAATATTCTTTCTCTTCAAAAACCAAGTTTTACAATATTGCCATTTTCCAAAATATACATTTTTCTTTAAAAACTAAGTTCTATAATGTTGCCAATTTTTATGACCTAAACAACGACTGAAATCCTACGATGACTATGAATCTAGGATGTCTATGATCCTATGAATACTATGATCCTATGACGACTACGATCCTATGAAGACCGTGATCCTATGACTACTACGATTCTATGATACCTATGATTCTATGGTGAATATGATTCCCTATTACCTATGATTCTACGATGTCAGCTATGCCATGTCTACAACCCGATATGCTATGACACGTTCTATGTTGATAGTCTCGCCTTATGATCATCGTCCTTCCAAGGTGAGACAAAGCGACCATGATTACTCCATAAAGCGATCGGAGGTTTCCGACCTTACGTCACTCCGATAAGTACACGATTTTCTTGGGCTCCCTGCATGCTATGATATATATATATATCTATGTATAAAAATGTATTTGGGGAAAAGCGGGGGAAAGAGCGAGAGCGCTATAGGCGGGGTTATACTCACGGTGCGTATCCGTACTTGACTTGATATCATCCCGGACGCGGGATGCCGGACGCGGAATTATACTATGTGGGCGAAGCCGATATATTCGGTACTATGATATACTATGCTATGCTATGATACTATGATATACTATGATACTATGATATACTATGCTATGATATACTATGCTATACTATGCTATGCCATGATACTATGATATACTATGCTATGCTATGATACATTATGATACGATATAAATTCTACTTTCTATGCCTATGAAAAGAAATGCTTTGTTTTTCAAGCAAAGACAACAAGCATGCATGATATCCCATACGAAAAGGTGTTCCTATGCACGTGTTATTTCTTGATCTCACGATACGATATCTGTTTCATTCATGTTTATATTCCTTACTATGTTATTATCCATGTCTTACATACTCGGTACATTGCTCGTGCGGCCCCCTTCTTCGAGGGGCTGCGTTTCATGCAACGCGTGTACACCGAATGAGTAGGAGACATTATAGAAGATGTTCCGGCGATATTGGCAAGCTCCACTCGCCCTGGAGAGTTCTTTGAGTCGGCATACACGTGCTATGGTCCATGATTACGGTTAGAGACTTTGCGAGCGGCGAGTCGTGGGTCTAGAGTGTCGGTCTAAGAACGAGTTCTCTTGGTTGATGTGTTATTTACTTTTAAAAAAGAAAAAAAATTTACTATGTATTTCACTTTACTTTGTCTTATAATTCCAAGAGAACATGTGTGCACTAAAGTCCGAGGTTCGCTCGCTCCCGAATGGGGTCGGTGCCATCACACCCTAGTAAAATCGGGGTGTGACACTGCTGATGGACATTATTAGGCGGGCGAATGAGGAAGTCTTCCACTGGTTGAATGCAATTGATAAAGACAAATGGACATTACACACCAGGATGAAGGTAGGCGATGGGGTATGCTGACAACAAACAGCTCTAAGTAATTCAATGGCTTGTTGAAATACGCGGGGACTACCCGTCACCGCAATGGTGAGAATGACATTTAAGCAGGTTGTGGAGCGGTTCGTCAATAGATCAAAAGAGGCCAAAGCACATGCAGCAGCAGGTCTAAGATGGATGCCAAAACCGTCAAAACTGTTCGAGTACCACAAATATAAGGCTCAGAAACATGACCGGATGGAGTACAAC
This sequence comes from Lycium ferocissimum, assembly GCF_029784015.1. Taxonomy (NCBI): domain Eukaryota; kingdom Viridiplantae; phylum Streptophyta; class Magnoliopsida; order Solanales; family Solanaceae; genus Lycium; species Lycium ferocissimum. Next base: position 14,152,600 of record NC_081346.1, on the reverse strand, counting down.
TCTGCAGAGCGCATATTTGAACTCACAACAAGTGTGCACCAAGGTAAAGGAGGTAACGTCCACACAATTTGTGAGATTCCAAGAACATGCACATGCGGCAAGTGGCAATCATATCACATGCCATGTTCTCATGCCTTCAAGTATTTTATCGCAATGGGAAAGAACGCCTCTGCATACATAGCTGAGGAATATACAGTTGAAAATTATGCAAGAACGTATGCTGGAAGGTTCTACCCACTTGGTAGTGAGAGTTATTGGCCACCGGATCCATTTTCAATGGTTGCAAATAAAGCATTTATCCGTAAATTCAGAAAGAATGCATACTCGCGTATTCATAATGAAATGGATGTTCCACCGGGGAGATACACTCGAAAATGCTCATTTTGCAATTATGTTGGTCATGATAAGCGCAAGTGTCCCTTACGGCATGGTGGTCAAACTACATCTCGCGGTAGAAGTACCTCGTGGTGGAGGAAATTTTCGTGGTGGTAGATCTAGTGGTGGTGGCACATCTCGCGGTGGTGGTGGAAGATCAACTCAAGGGCATTAATTGATGAATGTTTTTTAAGTTTTTTTTTTACTTTGATGATTGTATTTTAAAAAGTTTGGGTTTCTTATTAATGAACAAGTTTAAGTATTTTCATCTACTCAAGGTTATGAATGATGCAATTTAATTAAGTTTTTTTTTTTTTTGTATGAATGCTGCCAATTATTAATGAACAAGTTTAAGTATTCGTAAAGAACTTCAAACTAATGGCACCGAGCCTTCAAACGAAAATGGCGTTCGAGCACTTTTCAACCACTAAAACGGTCATCCGAACTTTTGTGTATCCTTGATGTATTGATCCTACCTTATTAATCGCACAAAAATAAGTAGGGTTCTGTATAAAATATTAAACTTTTGGGGTCCCGAAACATGATTAATCTACGGTCAAAGTACGTTAAAAAGTGTAATAAAAGAAGGGTTAACCAAAAAGGCCGGAAAAAAAAAAAAAAGAGGCACACTATAGCGCAATAAATTACTGCGCTATAGCAGTTAACGGAGCTGTCCCCGTTAATTACTGCGCTATAGCAGTTAACGGAGCCGTCCCCGTTAACTGCTTTAGCGCAGTAAATTACTGCGCTAAAGGTAGTTCGGTAACATTTTTTTTGTTGAGGTATTTTGGTTCAAAATGATTTTTTTGGAGTCATTTTGGTTCCGGACTCTCTTTCTTCTTCTTATTGACTATTGGGTTACTGGAGCCCATTTCCTTTTTCCTCTATACATTCTATCCATACAATCAGTAAAAGAAAAAAGGATAAGATTGAACTCATAAATTCCTATTTTGAGAGATCTGAGAAGCTCTTGAATTAAATCTGGTTGAATTCCACGAATTTTCAGTTTACGAATGACATCTGATTTTATATTATTTCATTTTATTTAACAATCTCGACTTCATCTTCGTGTTTAAAGATCAGATCTGGAAGGCCATCTAAATCGACGATGCATTTCACAAACTTATATTAAATCTTCATCCTCCTAAATCCTAAATCTAAGCTTGTCATAAAAACTAATATTTTCTCTGTTTCAATTTATGTAAATTCATTTTTTTATTAATTTGTGCAAAAAAGAATGATCTTTTTCTATACTTGAAAATAATTTACTTTTATGCAATGATTTATAGTTACATAAAATATATGTGATTCATTTTACACTACAAATTTAAAAAAAATCTCTATTTTCTTAAATTCCATTTTCAATTAAATGGGTTCAAATAGTTTCATATAAATTGAAACAAAGTGAGTATTATATAAGTGAGTGTGGATTAAATGGCTCATCCAACATTAGCTTTAGTTTCACTATTGAAGAGAGAGAACGAAATGAAAAGAGGGAACTGGTTTCTGTTTTTGTTGAAAGCCAATGGCCCTCAATTTAGAGCCAGTGGAATAAAGGGAGTATAGAGCCGGTGGAATAAAGTTATACTCTCTTCGTTTCAATTTATATGATAGAGTTTGATAAGGTAAAAAATATTTAAGAAAAAAAGGAAGATTTTGATCTTATGATCTAAAACAGATCATAGATATTTAAGTGGTTGTAAATTATTTCATTAAGGATAAAAGAAAAAATTTAAATTAAATTATTTCTAAATATAAAAATATATAATTTTTTTTTTTAACAGACTTATCACATAAATTGGGTCAGACGGAGTAATTGCAAAATTCTATTGGCAGCCAGCTAGCAAGCAAGACAGGCTATGAATAAGGTGGATCAATCCTTACTATACTAAAACCAACTAGGTGAAAACTTACTATACTAAAACCAACTAGGTGAAAACTATGTCTATTCCACCACAGGCTAGTTGGATGCTGAGGAAAATTTTGGAAGCTCACAAGCCTGATTAAGTATTTGTTCCTGCAACTTATTGGAACCCAGAAGTTACATGGAAGCATATGATTATTGCTAATGAGTCCAGACCCAAAGTTAAGTTCACCACTTGGGTGTACTTACATGGACACCTGAACATAAATGAGATAATGGCTGCATGGGGCATTCATACTGACCCTGCCTGTATTTTCTGTAACAACTACCAAGGGTCCAATGAGCATCTATTCATTGAATGCACCTATGCAAGGAGGTAATTATGGGCCGGGTTAATGCAGTGGTTGAAATGGCTAGAAAATGGCTCACAGATGCAATAGTGGATACTACAGAAGACAAAGGGGAAGTCTGACCAGGCTCATCTACTGAAGCAGGTATTTACAGAGGACATTCATGTCATATGGATTCAGAGAAATAACAGGATTTTTCAGTCCAAAGATAAGGCATCAGAGAGTTGGCATGCATTTGTAATGTTAGAGCATCAGCTAGAGTGAAGCTACTGTTACAAAAGCTACACTATTAGCCATACTTATCTCTAGTTTCCACTAGTTTTTTAACGCAAAAGGCTCGTAAATATCCATGGCCTAATGAAAAAATTTCCTGAATATCTTGTCTTAACTTTTGGGTACAAAAATACCTCTCCTTCCAACTTTTGAGTCTAAAAATACACTTAAGATTTGTTATTTGGCTCAAACATACCTCTCAAACTAACAGGTGAAATTTAACTCTTTTAAAAATCGACATGACATTTTGTAATTGGTCCGCATTTAAATTTCAGAATAATTAAAACCCACTTAATTTTTAAAACCCACCCCCTTGACTCGTTTTAAAGTAAATGATACAATCTTTTCTTCATTACTAATGATCACATTCTTATTCCACTTTTTTCTTATCATAAAATAATGTACAAACTCCTGCACAAATTATGCAGGTAACAAATGTTATTATTATTTATTTTAAATATAGTAACGCTAAGTATTACGAAGGCAATATCGGAGAAAAAATTACAAAGGTAGGAGAAATAAATACTAAATTATAGTAATGGGTGAAAATTGTTTACCCTCTCTAACTTTACTTTAAAAATCAAACTTCCGCCTTAACTATGAACAATAGACATTTCTTCCCTCCTTATCTTATGCAATGCCTTTTTTACCCTTAATATTTTGGATTGTCCATCTATATAATATCTTTATTTATTATACATTATATTTTTATTTATTTTTCTTAAGCTTGGTATTTATATATTTTTATTTAAATTAACATTATAAGTAGAATATTCCGTTTATGAATTTGTCACAAAATCTAAAGCTATTTTTTATGATTGTTTTTTTTTTTTAATATTACATGCATTAAGTATAATATATGTATATAGATGCATGTTTCAATTCTGTCTTATTCTATATTGTTTATATAGATAAACGAGTTTTGTTTGTTAATAATGAAATACTTTCTAAATAGTAATTCAAAATTCATTTACAATATAAATATATATTCTTTTAGGAATTTGTCATTAAAATATACCTCTGTTACTATTAATTATTTTTGTATTATCTGCGTTGAAATATGTTTATAAAGTTATTATTACTTGTTATTTTCACTCGTACAAAAAGATATTAGAGTTATGATTATTATTAATAAAATTATTTTTTTATTCTACTCATTTATTTCATTGTGGAACGTCATTATCTTATATACTCAATTATATTAGAATTTCTCTTTTTTTTTTCATCGGGAAAATAATATTATATTTATGTTTTATAGAAAATCTATTACACAGACTAAAAAAAATATCATGATTTTTAAAAAGTAAAGACTAATAATGTAAGGGTAAAATAGACAATTTAAAAAAGTCAATTAGGATAAAGGAGGGAGAATGTCTATTGTTCAAAGTTGAGGAGGGAGTTTAATTTTTAAAATAAAGTTGGGGCGGGTAAATGATTTTTACCCTATTAGTAACTAGTGAATTTAACCGCGCTTTGCGCGGTTATGAAAGATATCATTAAATTTTAAAATAATATTCTTATAAGTTTAGTCGTAACGGAATAAATGAAACTTTCTTGTATGTGCATGCACAGAGTGTGTGTGTCTATATTGATTAATTCACAAAGATAATATTTTCCTTGAAATTTGAGGTTATGTGGTCTGAATTTTTCATTATCAAGTTTTTCAAAAAAGAAATTATGTAAGAAAACAATTAACCAAACACCTTTCTTTTATTTTATTTATATAAGAAAAAACAGAAGTAGAAAATCCAGGTACTCTACGCACAAAATGATTCTCACTTTCCTTCCCCCCCCCCCCCCGCCCTTACTTCATTATTGCAGGGAAACAAATTTTCCACTTGCTTTATTACATCCAAAGAAACCTAGAACATTTTTTGAAAAGATAATGTAACCAAAGAGATATAGAACATAAGACAATGAAAGGAAAGAGAAAGATTATTTTGTGCATAAATTTATTTGAATAGGAAATCTATATCTATTAACTATATTCTATATATTATTAAAAGCCAAGGATAAAAGCACCACATTAAGCCAAGTGGCGGTCTACAAAAAAGCCACATGTAATTAGTAACTAATTAGCTATTAACTAATAATTAATTCGACCATGTGGCATAATTAGAAATAGTCACATATAACTTATTAAGTAATTAATTTAAGTGGCCTAATAAAAAATAGACACGTAGTAAGTTTTGAATAAAATATTGGGCAATTCCAATAAAATAATAATAATGATAATAAAAACCTATTAACTAATTAATTTAAGTGGCATAACAAAAAATAAACACGTAGTAAGTTTTGAATAAATTTTGTTAGTTTAGAATTAATGTAGTTAATTTAAAGTTTGACTCAATCCAACTTTTTACATATATTTCGGGTGAAAATTTGTTTAAAGAATAAGCATACTTCCTATTTAAAAAAAAAAAAAAAAAAAAAAAAAGGATAAAATTAGAAAAAAGACCAAAAAAAAAAAAAAAAAAAAAAAAAAAAAAAAACTAAAACAATTCCAAAGCCTTCACCCACGTAACTTCCCTATTCCCCATTTTCTCATGCATGAATCATGACCACACACGATGCATTTTGAGAGAAAAAGAAACTACTTTGAGTTTGAATTTGAAACTGCTTTGTGTTTTATCCTATTTATATTTATATGCCTTTTCCGTTTTTTTTTCTTATCCCATTTTCTTTAAACTACTATCCGATGTTTATTCTAGAAAACCATCTTTCAACAAAGTGATAAAATAAAGTTTCAGGTCTTCAATGTGAAAACTCTTGAAGCTTGGGTTTTAAGTATTCTTTCGGGATAACGAAATAGCTTAATGTTACTAAAACAAAACTAGGATCCTAAGATGCTTATTGTTTTTTCTCTTATAAGGCCGACGATGCTTATTGTTTACAACGCCATAATTGTGTAGGGCGCATGGCATATAGAGCATTACTTGCAATAGCTTGATGATGAAGAAACAAAGAGTGATTCATTGGGCGGGTTCTATTGTATTAGAAAAAATTTACGTTGCAATAAGGACAAGCCTTCTTTAGGTTCCACAATCTATTCAAAGAAGTTGTTGCGATCGTGAATATCTGTTGTTGATATGAATGTGAGTTCTCATATCAAGTTGGGGGCAAGAGTTTATTGTTTATAAAAGGTTAGGCTCTGCTTTCTCGATGAATGTCTTTAATTTTAATTTGTTGCATCTTTTCTGACTTCATTCTTTACATATCCCAATTTTATTCATGTGAAAAATCACCGGTGACTAAAATTGGTGAGGTTTTTATTAATACTATTATTTTCCACTATATATTAATTTGTTATTGTTATTTTAATTAATTTTATGCAATTTACTTACGGAGGTTGTCACTTGAAAATAATTACTTAAGAATCTTACGATATTTTCTCCAGCAGATTTAGCTTATTCAAATATGAGTGAGTTCCATGGATCATTGCTTTTTTAAAATGTGTTGCAGAATAATGATTGTTGAGAGCAAGGATGTGTCTCTTGGTTGTTGATGAAGCACACTGCATTTCAGAATAAGGTCACGACTTCAGGTTAGACCTCTACTACATTTATGTTTCATTTTGGCGTTTGATTCTTTCATGCATTCATTAGTCCATTTGGCATGGATTTTAGCAATAAGTATTATTTGAGTATCTTGCTTGTGTTTTGTTATGCTGCTTCAAAAAAAAAAAAAAAAAATCAAATGTAAAAATACTAATATTAGTGGCAAAAAAGATCAATCAATCTCAAGAATATTTGAATTTGAATTAAAAGATAAAACTATTTGAATTTGAGAAAAATATTAGGACAATGTTTAAAAGAATTTGAAAAGAAAAAAACTAGCATTGAAAACTAACGCCTTTAATTTTCTTCTTTCATTTTTTGAGTAACTTCCATCCCCTAATTAATTGAGTAATTATTTAGGCATTTTTAGACTTTTTAAATTAGTATAAATCAGAAAAATAATGAGAAATAGGCAAAAAAAAAAGGAGAAAAAAGATAAATATGATTCTAGGCCATAGAAAGGTGCCACATCACCTTATCTATGCTAGCTTTATATTATATATAGATATGCACCTTTCCATTTTCCCTTCGCCTTTATAATTTTTTAAAAAAGTATTTGAAGACAGCATAGGGCAAATCACATTATGAGTTCTGCAGTTCTGCTGTATTGGTCATGTAGTGTACTCTTAAGTCTTAATGGCAATCGAAGATACAGTGTAATCAACGATGTTGACCTATTATGCGTGGAGAGGCAATGTGCTTACCAGTGAGATTTTGAATATAAAAAGGCAAATAAAAAGAATAATGAATGAGCATTACACATTATCTTAAGATGGAATATCCATTTACTAACCATCATCATGTACCCATGTTATGCATTTCTGCCAACAAAGTCCTAAACTGCGACTTAAGATACTTCGACCTTTACTTTCAATTTTTTTTTCTGTCTTTGAAATCCTATGAATTTTTTTTTTCCTACGTATAATGCTTTTATCCTTTTAAAAGCACTTCAATTTCGAGAAAATCGCTTATCACATCAGACGTCTTCTTTCTCTTGATGAGAAGTCCAAAAAAAAGTGAATCATGCATTAAAATATGGGCTGATTGTAATCTCAAATTGCTTCATGTTTTGTCCTTCCCTCCTCGTGAACCAATTTCTTCTAAGCACGATATAAATGTGTTGATGGAGTTAATCCTCTAGCGGCTTCTAAGCTAAAGAAATAATAAAATATTAATTTATTTAAAAAAAAAAAAAAACTTATCTTTGATGCAATTATTGACATGCTTTAATATTCATGTAATCAGTTCCTATGATATGTCTTATACAAAAGTGTCACAAAACTGTGGAACATAGCGACTACTAGAAGAGAACAATTTTATTCATATCTAAAACGTGCAACTAGTAAATACATCTGCTGGTTATACTAAGCTCTATAAATTCAAGCTTTAAAAATAGACTAAAAGATACACAACATAACAAAACACTCTCCAACATGAAGTCCATTTTCAGCTTCCTCTTGCTTACTACTTTCTCTTTGGTTCCCTTTGTGGTCTTTTCATCAACTTTCACTTCCGACGATCCCATTGTCCTGCCCACTACTACTGAGGACGACAATTAATGTTCTTCCTGAAGTGCTTGACGTGGACGGCCAACCACTCAAGACCGGTGAGCAGTACACTATTCTCAATACTCTCATTGGCGGCGGAAGTGTATCCTTAGTCAATATTGGAAACACCAGATGCCCAAACGCCATCGTCCAGATAGGCGAATTTGAGGAAGGCACGCCTTTGACATTCTTTACTAAAAAGTCGGGTCCGACACCTTTTGATGTCGTCCGTGAAATGAATGACATTAATATCATGTTCACAGTTGCAACTTCAAGCTGTATTTACGAAACTGTTTGGAAAGTTGGTAATCCCGATAGGTTTGTGGTAACTGGTGGTACCCTAGGAAACAATTTTTTCAAGATTGTGAAAGCGGAGACTAAACCAGGTTCTTACCACTTAAGGTATTGTCTTGGTGCTACGTTTCTGTGTCTCAATGTGGGCGTGACCCGTAATAATCGTCTGGCTCTCAATAACCAGCCTATTCCATTTGGCTTCGTTAAATACTAGAAGACTGATGCATAGTTATTTTCCTGATAATTATGCTTAACCTGGCTTTCTAAATAATGTGGATCGATCTATCTCTTGTCTTGTATTTTCGGTATTTCGCTCTATGTAATACTGCTTATGAAGTATATATGAATAAAGAAGCTAGGTTTTTAATTTATTAATTCCCCCTTCCAAATTACTCCCTCCGTCCTTTTTTACTAATTGTCCCGACTTGACACTTTCCTTTAAAAGCTACTCATATATATTATGCGTTTGTTTTTACTAAGGGCTCGTTTGGTACGAGGGATAAGCATAAATAGTTCCGGAATTATATTTGAGATGAGTTTATCTCATGTTTGGTTGGATTAGTTATTCCGAGATTGTAGTGTTATTTTATCATAGTAGAAGGATGGAATAACTAATCCCGAAATAACTAATCCCAGGATAAGTTATCCTGCGATAACTTGTTTCCAACCAAACGACCCCTAAGAGAATAATAAGTCCTTGAATTTGACAGAGAAGCCTTGTGGACAGTTGTGGTAGAGGCATAATAAGTCTCTTGATTTGCTGAAATGTACAAAATAAAAGAAATTTTACTTTTAGTATAATGGACAATTAAAATGAAATACAGGGGAGTATTAATCATCTCTCTCCACATTGACTCACAAGATGCTAAGAATATTGAAATACTTTAACATGTAAAGCGATGGCGGAGACGGGATTTATATTAAGGGAGGAATTAGGAGGGGCATGGAACGGGTAATTATTTTGTATTTTAGGGGCATATTTTTGTGCGGATTGCCCTTCAAAAGCATCGGTCTTTAATTTTTGCCCCTAAAATTGGTGGTCTTTAATTTTTATCTTTCGCCTATACCCAAGGTTCTAGGTTCAAACCCCAACTTATTAAAAAAAAATAAAAAAAAAAAAAAATAAAAAAGAAGAAGAAATTTCAAGAAGCGAGAAGTTTGGATTAGCAAGACGTAGTTCAAAACTTCATAAAGCATTTTGAATGCAAACTTCTTGAGGCCTAACTTTGCTCAAAATTCTGCCTTGAAAAAAAAAAAGCTAAATCGAACTCGAATCCTAAACCTCATAATATTAGGTGAAGGGCAAAAATTAAAGACAACCAATTTGAGGGACAACAATTAAAGACCAGTGCCTTTAAAGGGTAATCGTGCAAATGGCTCTTCTAGGGGTATGGTGTTGTTTTTCCTAATTTAAAACTCTGTATATAAGGGGAAAGGAATGCTTTTTGTAGTCCTGACAGGCTATGTTTGTCATTTACTAAAGTTCCAAATAGAAATTTCATTATTTCTCTGCTTACACTTGTTGCAACAACTACCTTTGCCTTGCATATTCCCACCTTTTGCCCTCACTAATTTCTTAATACCACTCCCACTTGGACCGTCCTAAGTGGTGAGTTGTTTGACTTTTTGTGATATTATTTGTCCTTATTCTTGTAAAATTGCAGAAACTTTGCAACAAAATTATCTCTTTCAATGAGTGGTACATTTGAACATGTGTCATCATATGCGCTTACATCTGTCCTAGTTCAATTTTAATTATAGTTTTAAATTTTTTTTTACTTTATTTGCTTTAAGTATTACTTTCTCTCCTTATTTATGTGGCATAATTAGAATTTCGATATTCAAACTTAACTTTTGATTGTGCATCCAAATATAGAAACTTTAAGTTTTTTTTAAAATAAAATTTATATATTTGAAAACTACATAAAAAGTACTATAAATTACAATAATTAACAACTTAAAATATTTAAAAGGCATATAAAAAAAATTCGATAAAAGAAAAGTTGATTGACTATCGAAATTCTCTCCATATATATGGACGGAGGGAGTATTTATTTTTACTCTTATAAGATTATTAAGTAATCTCTTTATACACTACACATGATAAATTTGTCGAGTTCTTATATGATGAGCTTACTTTAGTAATGACTTTAGGTTAAACAATTATAGTTGTGAATGTAGTTTTGTGTTGTTTATTGATTTCATCTTAAAATCGTTAAACAAACATACTTGGTTCCGACCTATAGAATTATTTGAGACTTGAGAGATAATTTCAATAGAAATAAAAATACTCAAAGCGATAAAAGGAAAATAAAGAAGAAAACTTGTAAATAAAATGATTAGCTTCGTCAAACACTCTTGCTTATAGCGGTATCGTTTTAATTATTCTTGAATACTGAAATATCTTTCTATTATAAGTTGGTTAGTCAATACTGATTTAATTCAGAAAAATGATTAATCAAGCATATAGTAAAGCTCAAGTCGAATTATTGAGGATTATTATATCCTACATTTGCATTTGCTCGAAATAAAATGAAAAAACTCTAAAGTAAGAAGAATGTTCTTTTTAACTCCCAAATACTTTTGTATGATTTATATTTAGGGAAAATTTCATAAATGACTAACTTGGAAGCCTTATTTTTGCTTTTTAGCTACATTTTACCTATTTACATCACGTAGCAAACATATAACAACACTCGACTCTGTTACCTATTTATTCGTAGTTGTATTCATGAATACGATATTAAAATTTGTCAATTTTGTATTCAATTTAAATGTAATCAACTCAACCAGCATTTTACTAGAAGCTCCTTTTACATTGTATTCGCTTTATTATATTTAATCGGTTGTATACAAAAACAGAATTTTGCACTAAAAAGTTAACGAATACACTCAAAAACCGAATACAAAGAAATAAAATTCACTTTATTCATTTGTATACATTTCAAAATTCAATGTATTCATTCGCATACAAGAAATAAAATTAACGAATACACTCAAATACGGAATACAAGAAATAAAATTTCAATCGGGGCTCAGATCGGATATCGTGATTTCGTCCGATCGAGCGTCGCCACATCACATCATCATCAACACCATATTGTATTAAAAAAAAAAAAAGCTCTTCCGACGGATACGATTGAAATGTGTACAGCGTAAGGAGGCAGAGCGGCGACGAGAAAGAGAAAGCCGCCATCACCCTCGTTTTCTTTTTGTTGTGAATAAAATGATGCAAGTACAATGATCATATCCAAGAAAAAATTGCATCATTTTGGAAGCAATTTACTTATGAGAATACATGGGTTAGTGTTGTTATTACTGACGAGAATACTTGGAAGCAACACATAAGAAGTAGTGGTGACGATGAGGGAGGAAAAAGGTAAAAGGGGAAGGGGCTGGCAGTGGCGATGGTGTGGTGTGGTGGTGGAGGGGCATGGATGCTCCGATTCACCGGAGCTAGAGCTTCTCGCCTGAGCAGCGGGGGAAGAGAGGAGAGAGAGAGAGAGAGAGATGGGAGGGTTGGGTTGAAAGTGAATAATGTGATGATGGGTATCCTACTTTAATAATATAGGTAGCTATTAATTGTATTTAACATATTACTTTTAGCTATAGGATATAATTAATCTAAACTATAACTACTAGATATAATTTCCTACTACTAGTTTGCTGTTTATGTAACAGATCCTAATTTTTAGGAGTTTATAGAAAACTACTCTTTTAACACTTAATGCCACAAAGAATGGACAAAAAAAAATTAAGAATTTAACTTTTAATGTTTGTTTGGGCCCGGACTTAGCACGGGCCAAATGTTACTAGTGTTATATATAGGCCCACATCGTTTCTCCGAATCTTATGTTTTCCCTCTGTTTAAGACTTGGGTCTGTGTATGATGATGAATTAGGGGAATTCTACACCAAAAGAGGCTTTTAGTGGCAATATATTTTCCTTTTAGCGGCTATAGTTGTTGTCAATATATTTTCCTTTTAGCAGCTATAGTTATTGTCACAAAAACATTTACCAGCAATTGGTTAATGCCATTAGATCTAAGATCGCTAAAGCCTTTAGTGGCATTTATTGTTTAGGGCTAAAGTTTGATATTGCCGGTAATAATTGATTTTCGAATATAATTAGCGATAATTAAGTTACTGCCGTAAATTAATTGCCACTAAAAGCATATTTTGTTATAGTGATATAGGCTCATCCAGCCATGTGAATATGATGCACCATATAATGGAAACTCTGTGGTGAAAAAAAATATATAATGAAACTCTGTCTTATGCGACTTAAAAGGACGAGAGACAGAGAGAGAGAAGAGAAAAGGACCAGAGAGAGAGCGAGAGAGAGAGCGAGAGAGAGAGAGAAGGAAGGACCAAAGAAAAAGAAAAATTAAGTTCAATCCTTTCTTTTGATAGTATTAATTAAATTGTTCCGTAGTGGTTGTCCATGTCTATAGGTCATTTGGTTTGCGAATTAAGTTATTATAGCTCAAAAATTATAATTTTTGGACTAATTATTCCGGCTCTAAAGTAGGATCAAATAACATCAAATTTGATGAGATAAGGTAGGATATTCCAGGATTAAATTTAAGATCAAATTTATACTTTGTTTGGCTGAAGGTATAAACTTATTCTGGAATTAGTTATTTATCCTAAAATATCTCTAAGTTTGATCTGTAGCGGGGACTCGTATCTTAAAAGATTTTTTCACACTATTTCATTTGTCTCTTTCCACTAATAATGCATTCATACCTTTCACGTCGCTTTTAATAATTGTTCTAGTTTTGTTTTTCCCCTTTATAAGCCATCCTTTGTGCGGGTCAAAATGTGATAAGTTAATAATTAGGCAGGCAATGATCCGACAATAGATTAGCACGTGCGCTTGGACTGGGATGAGCTGGGTCAAAAAGGCTAAACAATGGGACGTAATGCAACCCACCCAACTTTTATCAAACTTAATTTTCCTATTTATTTTCTTATGACTTGCTTAATTATCTAGCAAAACTAACGAAACTTTCTTTTCTTTTACTATTACGTACAAACATCGTATGTAAAATTCATCCATATGTGTCTGATCACTTTTCTGAAATTATTTCAAAGTAGTGGACTTACAAATTCTTACGCAAAGCTTAAAATGGTAATCTCAAAATCGAATATTTATTAACTTGTGAGATTTAATTATGTATGTTGTTGTTGTTATTGGTCTCAAAATATATTCTGTTTTTTTGCAGCCAAACTTTCATGCTGGTCTTCTTCCTTTGTGAAAAAACAATTTCACTTTTCCTTCTCCCACTCCAAGTCTCCAACTATTAATCGGGAATCCATTTAGTTTCCTCTTAAGCTAGTAAGGTTCTAAAATCTTTACCCACTTGACGATCTATTATTATTAAGCACGTTAAGAACATGCATGAATATGTTGGAATCTATCTCTCACTTAGACTTTTAACCATGACAATTGTTAGAATATAGATGGTTAATTGTATATCCCCCAACAATCTTCCACTTAGACTCTTAATCATGCATCTACAACTTTCACCTCGTATTTCTTTTGCTCGACTATCAAAAGTTTTAGCCAATGTTTTTCCAAAAAAAAAAAAACTTGCCAAGTTGTTTTGTGATGCAACTTCATCTAGTAGTGTTTCGTCATAACTGACCGGTTCTGTACTAAGATCTGCGGGGATCCTATCATGAAACTCTCCCAAAAATGTATTTCTTTTCAAGATCCTATCATGAAACTATCCCAAGAGTATACACCGAACCGATATTGATTATTCTTCTCCCACTACGACAAAGTACTACTACTATTATAGTCACACTATCATATTCCCGAGTTTTAATATTATCTTCATTGCTTTTCGGTATTGAAACATTAACGATTTCATATAGTTTTTTTTGCTCAACATAACTCCCACTACTTAGAGGTAGTGAATTTCCTTGCGTCTATTAACGTTTCTCGTACTACTTAAATGCAATGGAACGTCAATCCTGACTTGCTCATGACGCCCAACTTCGAATTTTTAAATGATTCATTTGCTATTTCTTTGCTAGGTTCCTATAAAACTAGTTTACTTCTAGGAACTTGGTTTACTAAATAGTCCTTTTCTAAAAATTTGGCATTTGTAATAACAACTACCTTATTTTCTTTTAGGACAGTAAATAAACCTCCTTTCATTCCCTTTGGATATCATTAAACATGCGTACATCCGTTCTTGATTCCCACTTTTTTTTCCCTTTGAACGACATGTGCTATGTGCTCATATCCGAACATAAGGCATGCTCGCTTACATCCAATCCACTATTCTATGGGCATCAAAGGTACTAACTTAGAAGGAATTAAACTAAGAATGTAACTCGCAGTTTCTAAGACATATCCCAAAATGAAAAAGCAAATATGAATAAGTCAATCATGAATTTTACTACCTTCATAAGAGTCATATTTCTTTTCTCTTCCGCACTAATCTATTGTAGAATACTTGGTGTAGACAATTGAAATGAAATCAATCTATCTAATAAGTAACTAATGAGCTCTACAAAGAGGTGCTCTCCACTACGATCAAATCACAGTGACTTAATATATTTTCCGTGATGCTTTTTATTTTCTCCTTATAAACCTTGAAATTTTCAAAGCATTCAGACCTATAGAGCATCAAATAAATATATTCATATCATGAATAATCTTCTATGAATGTCACAAAATACGCAAAATCACCTCTTGCCTTGAAGATCATTATACCACACAAATCAGAATGGATTAGCTTAACTTATCATTTCCTTTATTTCCTTTTAAGAGAAAAAGTCTCTTAGTCATTTTTCCATCTAAATAAGACTTACAAGTTGGTAATGACTCCACTTTCAATGAACCTGAAAAGTTCATCATTTGACCAACTTCGAAATCCTATCCAGATTAAAATGATATAGACACAAGTGTCACAGATAAGCTCATTCAATTCCCGAAAAAAATTCTCTTATGGGACAGATTAACGTTATTCAGTTCAGAAGAGATATTAATTTAAAGTGTCCACGCATCAATGTACCACAAGAGATAAAATGTTTATCAAACTCAATAACACAACAGTTACAAGAAAAATAAACTAACTATCCATCTCTTGTTTGGTTAGAAACTGCAAATTAATTCTTTCTAGCATAAGGTACATATAATGCATTTTTTAAATTAATGTTTTATCTTTATCAGAAGAAATTCCTGACTAGTAATAAGTGGGCTGGATAAAGTCTATTGAGAATTTGAGATATAATCTTTAAATATATCATTAGTTATGTAGTAAGAATAATAAAGGCCACCCAATAACCAAGCTCCACAAAATCAGACATTCCAAAACCAGCCTCCACCAGCAAACTATGAGGCACCCCAAAAGAACCCTCCGAGAGCATTCACTCCTTTACCAGAATCAAGGGCTAGTTTGTTTGCCAAACTAAGAGACGCCGGTCGAATGAATGTTTTTCCACCAACACCTGCTAACCCCAAGGATCGATTTGTCAGAGCGAGATTTAAAACTGGGGCAGAATTTTTGAGAGGGTCTCAAAAATTTCACACAAAAGAACTGAAGCTTTCCCGTCAAACACAGCAGAGAAGGGAAGAAGTCTCATTCAGATGCACACATCATGACAATCAACCTGAACAATTTTTGAAAAATATATGTTTTTGCAAATAAACAACTCATGATCAACAATTTATGAAAATGATTTTTTTATGTTAAGATTTTTTATGAAATTCATAGATGACCCCTAAACTTTTTCACATATTCCTCATGGCCACCTAAACTGACTCTTGTTCCGATTGAATACCTAAACCCCTGTGAATTTGTACCACATAAATACTTTTTGCTGATGTAGCAAAAAAAGTGAAATATACTTTCCTTGCGCGCGTCAACTACTCTTCAATACTAATTTTATTTTTATTTTTTTCCGTTAAAGCTTACCTCTTTTAAAATATAACTTAAATTAAATTTAAAAAAAAAAAAAAAAAAACTAAAAACTGGACCATGCGATTTAAGCCCGTCAGTCACCTCCCCTCACCCCTCTTCATCTTCTCCACCACTGCTTCTCTTTTTCAATTTTTTTTTTTTGTTCTTTTGTTTTTTGTTTCTTTTGATTATTTCTATAAAAATAATTTGTGAATTAGATGTTTCTTTTGATCACCATTTTCTTTATATTTTCTTAATCTGAGAAGCACCATCACCATCTTGTTCATCGGAAAAAATGGAGACTCACCGCTGCTAGCACTCTCTTTTTTATGAAGTGTGCATTCTCACCTTTCATTGATCAACTTATTTAGCAATAACTTTAAAGATTGAAGGACCATAATTTTAGTGGTGGTCCGAACGTGGCCCCGTCATCACGATTCGGGTGAAGGAAGAAGTAAAAAGGATCCTAAGGAGGGGGGGGGGAAGGGATAAGAAAGGAGGGGTGGGTCTTGGAAAGGAATTGGTGGACCTTAATGAAGGAAGAAAAGGGGAATAATTGTTGGTGGGGTTCGGGGATGGCTGTTGGGGGTGGGGGAACGGCGGAAGGTGGTGGTGGGTTGTTTGGGTTGGGGGATGGGTCAGTCCTTTTTATTTTTTAAACTATTTGCTTTAATTAGTTGATAATTTTTAATAATTATTTTGGGGCCAAATGCCACGTGTCATAATTTAATTTGTCAATTTTGCCACACCATAAGTGAGTGAACCACTCACACTCATATTTTTCACTGATTGTTAAAAAAATTCTTATGTGGTACAAATTCGGAATGGTTTAGGTATCAAATTAGAACAACCGTCAGTTTAGGTGGCCATGAGGAATATCGGGACAAGTTTAGGGGGCTGCTTATGACTTTGGCCAATAATAAAATTCAAAACACACATCATACATACAACCATCCACACTGAATAGCTAGATTCGATAGGGAAACTTAACTATTCATGCAAACTAAATGAGTCATACCAGATAATTTACCCCATAAATTAAAACAGAACCAACTCAGATGGAGAGTAAGCTACTAATTTTAAGTTAGGTAAATATCACTTTTAATAAACCCTAGTTTGTTTGAACCAACATGAAACTCAGTTGGAGAGTCAAGACAAGTTATCAATTAATTAGGGATTGAAGCATTGTAATTAACCATAATGAATCTATCCTATGGGGGAAGAAAACCTATGTCAACATATAAACTCATTATAGCATTGTTATACACAATGGAGACCATAGAGAATGAACCCTACCACCACTGTTTCAAGAAATAAAAATTTTATTTAACAAAAAATTTTAGAAAACGAGAAAAATGCCCAAAAATCCATCTAAACTATCCCAGATGGCCAAAAAGGGCCTAGGTCACGAGCAAATCTCGTTAGTATTGCTCAGTGGATCATTTCCGATGAACATACCAAATTTCGGATCAATCCGAGTTGACCAAAAATCAGAATTCCAAAACCATGACCAATTCAGATAAAAAAAAAATTTTAGCCAAAATAAGACTTAAAAAAAAAATATACACAATTGTTTTGTAATTCTTATCACATATCATCATTAGCATACTAATATACATGAATCAAAAACAACAAACAAAATTTTAAATGCAAGCAAGCAATACACAACAACGTGAGTAACTTAAACATGACGAAGTGCTTATTCCTCTTATCTCTCTGTTTGCTTCCCTTTGTAGTCTTTTCATCACCTTTCACTTCGGAAAATCCCATTAACTTACCCACAGCTACTTCTGCTAAGTTAGTGGTAGACGTGAGCGGTAAAGCACTTGATCCTCGTGCAAGTTACCGTATCCTTTCCATTTGTAGGGGAGCCTTAGGTGGTGATGTGTACCTAGGCCCCTCCCCAAAATCAACTTCCCCTTCTAATTGTCTAGACGACGTGTTTCGTTACAACTCCGATGTCGGACCTAGTGTTACACCCGTTGAATTCATTAAGTCTGATCACCGGACCGGGTATCTTTGAAAACCAAGACAATAACATCAAATTTTTCACTACAACTACGAGACTGTGTGTTAATTATACAACTTGGAAGGTCGGGGACTACGATGTATCTCTAGGGGCGAGATTGTTGAAGACTGGTGGAACCATAGGCCAACAAGATAGTAGCTGCCGGGGTGTACAAAGCAAATCGACAAACCGCATCAAACCGATAAACCGAGAAAAAAACCCGACTAGTGGTTTGGTTTGACTTGATTTGGTGTTGGAAAAAAAACCCGACCATAATTGGTTTGGTTTGGTTTTAACTAAAAAAAGTCAAACCGAACCAAACCAACCCGACATTACACGTATTCAAATTTTAAAATATTTTATACATAAAAATATTTATTTGTAATGTAATTTATAAACATTTCTTAAATTTTTTCGTAGTTCTTTAACTATTATCATATTATTCAAGCTTGAACTTCGAATTTTGAATGTCAATAAGTTTTATATCCTATGGATGTTAGTAACTCAAATAAAGTCAAACTCAAATAAAGTCCAAGCCAAAACTAACTCAACACTAATGCTAACAAAAGAAATTAAATTTACCACTAGGAATGACAATAATGTTGGATATCTATTCTTCGATTTCGTATATTTATTTAGAGAGTGAAAAAAACATAACTTAAGTTTTATTTCTTTGTCATGTAATTAATACTTATTAGCCGTACTTATTTTAGCATGACTTAGTATTTTTAGATTATGGTCATTTTCTTTATGGCTTGTTAATTAGCAATATTTATTTTGACCGAATTTATTAGCTTTTGTTGAATATTTTAATACGGATGTCATCACTCTTCTCACATTTTGTGTTATTTTCTTAAGAAACACCTTAATTATATAGTTGTATCTTACTAGAACTAAAGAAATATTTGAAGTAAAAGTTATATGTTTTGTATCAAGACTATTCCGAAAAAAACCCGAAAAAACCGAGAAAACCGAATAACCCGAGAAAATCTGAGGTTGAAAAACCCGAATTTTATTGGTTTGGTTTGGTGTATAAATTTAAAAAAAAAAGACGCAATTGGTTTGGTTTGGCGTTTAAAAAATCCGAACCAATCCGGTCCATGTACACCCCTAGTAGCTGGTTCAAGATGGTGAAAGCAACACAAGGATCACCAGGGGGTTACAACTTACTCTACTGTCCAGGCCCCTTTGTTTGTCCATCCTGCCCTGTTGATCAATGCCAAACAGTGGGCCAAGTTATCAAAAATGGAAAGAGACGTTTGGCTCTCGTGAAAGACCAGCCTCTTGGTGTGCAATTCCGCAAAGTCTAGTTAACAATGCCTGCTATATTATATTTTAGCATGGCTCGCTAAGTGAACCTGTAGCTACTATGCTTTAGCATATAGCTTTCTAAATAAATCAGTGCTATGTATACATATTGTAGCATGGCTTTCTTAATAAATTGTCTTAATTTCTTGTTGATTATCTGGAGTTTTTGTCGATGCATCCTCTTAAGTGTTTTCAGACCTAGGATTAATGTGTCATTTCCGTTATAAATGACTAGTTAATAACGGAATTACCATCACATAAAATATTGGGTCCGTGTGAACAAAGTTTCACATGGAAAGTAAAAAAGAATCGTGTGGGCTGGCCCAAAGTATCAGTTTTAACCCAACAACAAACTAGAACAAAGGGACCAGTCGTATCTGTTTACAAGAGAGATATAAGCGTGGAGGAGGGACGAACACCGCTCCTCCAGCTTATATCATGAGCTTCACAAATTATACACGTAATGAATGTTTGTATCATAAGCTATATAATTTGTACACTTTATCCAACTATTTTTATATCCCACGTAGACATATATCATAGTACGTAACATTTATTCCTTTCTCATGTATACACATATGCACTTCAAATTTAATTCTCCGACACATTTATTTCCTCTGTGCACTTTTACTTGTTCACTTTTGACTTTTCGTGTTCTAGCTGAATATTTATTCTCTTCTTATGTATAGACATACGCACTTCAATTTTCATTCTCTACACAAATTTATTTCCTCTGTGCACTTTAATTTGTTCACATTTGACTTTTCACATTCTTTAAGAATTAATAAATTCCACGTGGATATATGCCATAATACTGAATATTTATTCTCTTCTCATGTATACACGTGTGCACTTCTATTTTAATTCTCCGACACATATTTATTTCCTTCGTGCACTTTTACTTGCTCACTTTTGACTTTTCACGTTTTTGCTGAATATTTATTTTCTTCTCATGTATACATGTATGCATTTCAATTTTTCCAACACATATTTATTTTCTCCGTGCACTTTTACTTGTTCACTTTTTACTTTTCACGTTATTTAAGAATTAATAAATGAAGTACTCCTTCCGTTCCATATTTCTTGGCCACATTTCTTGACTTTTCACGTTTTTTAAGAATTAATAAATGAAGTACTCTCTTCGTCCCATATTACTCGGCCACATTACTATACTTCACTTTTCACGTTCTTTATGAATTAATAAAAATGAAGTACTCCCTTCGTTCATATTACTTGGCCACATTACTAAAAATATATGTCTATTTTTCTGTTCTATATTTTTCTTCTTTTCTATTTCTAATATATCTAAGTGTGAATAGAGGACTAACACAGCAATAGAAATTTGTACCACAAGCTATATAAAAATGATACATTTTAACCAATTACTTTTTTATCCCACGTGCCATATGTCATAGCACTAAATATTTATCTCTTCTTATGTATATACGTATGCACTTCTCCGACACATTTATTTCCTCTGTGCATTTATACTTGTTGACTTTTGACTTTTCAAGTTCTTTAAGAATTAATAAATGAAGTATTCCCTCCATTCCATATTACTTGGCTACATTACTAAACTACTTTTTTACTGAATATTTATTCTCTGCTCATGTATACAAGTATGCACTTTAATTTTAATTGTCCGATACATATTTATTTCGTCCGTGCACTTTTACTTGTTCATAAATGAAGTACTCAACATTACTTAAAATATATGTCCAAATTACATTGTTCATTTACGGAACCAAGATAAAATTAATTAAATCTTTCACATCTTATCCTCTCCGTCCCATATTACTTGGCCACATTACTAAAAATATCTGTCCAAATTACTTGTTCATTTACAAATCAAGATAAAATTAATTAAATCTTTCCCATCTTACCCTTAGTAATAAATGTTCTTGAAAATAGTCAATTTTGATTAGAATGTATTTATTGGAGAGAGATAGGGCTACTGATTTCTTAAGAGGTGTGTAAAAGGGAAAGTGACAAGTAATATGGGACAGAGAAAGTATATATTTTACCATAATATTCATATTTATTGGTATAAGTCTCAATAGCCTTCGAAAATAATTTTAAAATGAGTAATTAAAGGGTAAAATTAATAATAAGAACACACAAATATTCACTCATTAATTCCATGGAAATTAATGGCCAAATTTCCTTCTGCATGATACTCCCCACTCTTGCGTTCCTAGCTTGATGGTCCCCATGATAAATAAAGGAATACAAGAAAAAGGATGACATGTATACAAATATGTATGCCTATAATATATGCGTAGTTGTTATCTTTATACAAAATCAACATAATTGAAGTTTCATACTAATTAATAATTGCCATATTAGTTTCTTTCTCTTGATATGTTAACGTGGATAAGTAAAAGTAAACAGAGAGAGTGACTTTTATCCCCGTTTTCCTTCTTTTTCAATACTTTAAACGTGAAGAGAGGACAAACAATAGCAATGCAAATTTGTACCAAAAGTTATTTTAATTCTCCTACACATAACTTGTTCACTTTTGACTTTTCACGTTCTTTGAGAATTAATCAATAAAATATATATTTTATCATAATATCCGTATTTATTGGTATATAGTCTCAATAGCCATGATTTGAAAATAAATAATTAATGTGAAGGGCAAAATAAGAAGAAGAACTTTTTTTTTCCCTTGATATGTTAACGTCGACAAGTAAAAGTAAAGGGAAGGAGTGACTTTTATCCGTGTTTTCCTTCATTGTCAATACTTTACTTATTTACTCTCCTTTGCAGTCTCTGATTATTGTTTCTTTACGTTTATAAAATGTATCCCTTTATATTTTCATTTCAGAATTAAAATTTGGTGATTAATGATATAACATATATCTTACTAATTTTGATTTCTCTATAACAATTTGTTTTATCAATAACTGTTAATATAAAAAATTATAATATATTTTTTAATTAATTTAATAAAAATATTTTATTAGTTTTGCTTTTTAAAAATTCAATTTATACAACAATGGTTCATATGTTTGGATCTGAACAGTTGCTTAATTGAAATGGATATCAACACAATAAGTATATATATAAAATATTAAATAATTTAAAAGAAAAAATTTAGAATCAAAATATTAATTTTCCCTCATATTCTTACTAATTTTCTTTTATATCGATGAACAACTTTCATTGTCATGATAATGAGAAAAAAGTCCGACTCTTTCCATCTCAAAGACTTAATTCCATCAACTCCATTTTTTAATTATAACTAAAGTAATGGTACATAAAATAAATTTTGTATATGTTGCTATATATAATAACAATTAAAATGTTTTTAAAAGTTATTTTTAAAATACAAACTTTAAAGACTGGTTAATTAAAGTGAATAAACATGTTCGACCCGTGCATCGCACGGGCATGTATTGCTAGTCTGTTTACTAGAGAGAATATGCAAACAATCAAACCACAAATTGACACAGCAATATTTAATATTCCATATGTAAGAATTTTTTTTTTTTTTTTTAAATCAACCATAGGCTTATTACTAAGTAAGTAAATATTCTATTATAAAAAAAAAAAATATATATATATATATATAGAGAGATATATAAGTTAAACTTTTTAATTTTGACCGTGTGATTTAACATAGAATCTTTTATTTTTTTGAAATAAAATTTACATATTTAAAAACTACGTAAAAAGTACTATAAGTCACCATAATTAACAATTTAAAGTATTTAAAAGATGTATAAAAAAATTACGGTCAAAGAACAACTCGTTTGACTCTGGAAAAGCGAAAAGTGTCAATCTATTTGGGATGGAGAGAATGTGAGTGTGAGTGTGTGTGTGTGTGTAGAGAGAGAGAGAGAGAGAGAGAGAGGACTTCTTAGTATGCGGAAGGCTTGCGGATCACCTTTGGGGATGAGAGCTTCTCTATGTATTTTTCTTTATGCCTTTTGACTTTATGAAGACCCCTATCTATAGTTGCAGGGAGAGTCAGGGTATGTATATGACTGATTGAACTATGTCATTTGAATATTTTGCGACATTTGATTGGTTCTTCTATTGACTTGGCATGTTGTGTCACTTAGGTACTTGGCACGATTTTATTGGCCCTTGACTTGACTTGGCGCGTCACGTCAGATGATACGTGGCATGGACCTTGAGCTAATAGAATGGGCTCATCATGTGAAGACCAACTCAATGTACTAACCCAAATAAAGTTGGACTTTACTTTAAATTCATGTCTAGGATTAAATAATTCAGTCTTGATTTGGACTTGATATTTCATGAAATTAGGAATTTATCCAAAATTTAATATGGATTTTAATTCCAAAAAATTCTTATGTCTACAAAGCTCTCTAAAATAATAATCTTTAAATAAATATTGTATGAAAGACAAGACTCTATTTTAATACTTTTCAATTTTAAGTTACCATTGTAGCTTTCATTCTCAATTTCTTTTTCTTTTTTCAAAATATTACCATATCTTGTTTACTACTATAATTATTTTCTTAATTAAAATATAGAACAAACAAATAAACATAAGCTTATTCCCCTTTCACCATATCATGCTTGGCAAATCCATAAATATTGTCTAACAGTACTTTCTATTCCTAAATACCCTGTTAAAAGTGCAGAACGTAAGTCAATAATGCCACTCGAATGAAAAGCATAAGCTGACGATTCACTGTTTATCCAACATAATGGTGGTGACTGGTGATTACAGGTAAAGATGACATCAGGTAGCCAATTTTAGCACCCATATTTAAAATAGGAAGTTTTACAGAGATATACAAAATAAAATTCATACTTATGGTAAGTAACTTACATAGTTATTTCACTTTAGAATATAACAATAAAACTTTAGAATATAACAATAAAAATTTCTTTTTGTTGTTGTGTGTGGATTGCCCTTTATTTGGGGTGGTCTTTAAGTTTTCCCTTCCAAATTTGTGGTCTTTAAGATTTTTTTTCGGTAGGGACACTTAGTCGGGTTCGAACCCCCGCTTAGTGAAAATTTAAATTTGTTTTTGCAAGGCAGAATTTCTGCCTTAAGGCATAACTCGCATGGGGCAAAATTTGCAAATTCTGCAAATTCTATCTAAAGGCAAAAATGGGCAGAATTTGCAAATCTACACTCCGCCTTTTTACAACTTATGCGCTTTCATGAAATTTTTTTTTTAATTTTTGCGTTATGAGAGTTTGAACCCATGACCAATTCATGACTCTAGCGAAGGACAAACTTTAAGGACCACCATTTTGAAGACACCCCATAATAGGGGCATTCCTGCTAATTGCCCTAAAAATTTCACAGTAATATAGATAACCGGCCTCCAACAAAACTCTCAAAATTAAGATTTTTGAGATCCTTTTTTTCTTCTTTTTTCTTTCTTCTTTCTTCCTTCTTCTTTCTTCTAAACCCTCTTACCTTCTCTTTTTTTGTTTTCATCTACTTCTTGAATTGGACAGCTAAACACACCGATCTTCAAGAGAGTTGCAGTTCACATGCATGGAGCCAGATGGAAGAAGTCGCACCTTAATGGTTATGGTTCATCTCTTGCCATGTCTTCGTTATTCATCGACAATTTATCGATGTTGAATAACCACGAGCCTCTCATGCCCCAATCCAAGACCTATCAACAAATCCAAATTATAATACCAATCTCTAGACAGTCTTAAAATATATGATTTGAAATACAAATACTCAAAACGAGAGTTCGTGTTGTTATATGATGTTATACAAACTCTGAATGAAATTGTGGAGGATTGTCATATAGCAAGGACAGATAAATAAGTGATTTGATTGCGGGCACAAAAAAACTAAACATAAATACTATAACAGACATATCTAGATGAAAAACATGACATAAACTTGCATGTAATAATAAATAAATAACAATTCATTTATTTAGAAATATCGGAATAATGTATAACTTGTGAAAAATTTCTTTTGGCTTTTCTATTTAATAACAAAATAAATAAAAGGTTGTTCGGCATGAAAGTGGAAAGTAGGTGTCCCAACGTGTGATATGAACCAAATGTTGCCGATACCTACTGGAAATTAACCCCCTACATATGCGACTATCTTTAGACGATTCCCTGAGCACCTCTGTGATCTCCAATCGCCAAGAGCACAATGGCATGCCTGCTGTGATATTCAAATCTAGAAATACCTATGGTGTTGGCTCAATGTAGAAGAACGATTCTAGGAAAGTTTCTTAAAGTTCGACCCTTACAAATTGATCTTTAACAACGTATAACATAGTCAAAAACTTAAATTAGACTCCCTCCGTTTTTAATTCATGTGAACCTATTTCCTTTAATTTTTCCTATCAAAACGAATGACCCCTTTCCATATTTGAAAATAATTTACCTTTATGTAATTTATAGTCACACAAAATATATATGCCTCATTTTACACCACAAGTCCAAAATTCTTCTCTTTTTTTTAAACTCTGTGTCCAATCAAATAAATTCACATAAATTCAAATGGATACCGTCTAACATAAGCTTAACTTGCTAACATTCTACATTTGTAGAAATGTCAACTGACTTGTTCAAGGCAACGTGTACACCACATGTTTGAGTCAGCATACAGGATAAGATACCTAAATCATTTGCCAAAATCTAATACTCTATCCTAAATTATGTGATATGGTTTGATTAGATAAGGAGTTTAAGAAATAAAGGTAGATTTTTGAACTTGTCGCATGTCTAAAATAAACTATAAATATTTGTATAGTTGTAAATCATTCATTAAGGATAAAAGAGTTTGTTTAAAGCAAAATGATTTCTAAATATAAAAATGTTCATTCTTTTTTAACAGGTTAAAAACGAAAAGTATATTAAATTGGGACACGGGGAGTAACTTGTTATTTTATATTATACATAAGGTTGCTTTGTACTCCGAGACAGCTTAATCCATGCTGCCTTAAAACAAATGTAATGTAATTCAAATAACTTACCATTTTTATTTTTATTTTGTGATGGTTGGGCGGCCTGGATTACATAGAGACTAGTATAATAAGATGTGCAAAACTTATAGAGATGGATAACCACTAAGGAATAATATAATTAATATTATTCTTGTCTAAAACATGGCAAGGAATATAATGAGTGTGAGTCTATAAATAGAAGGCGCCATTAGTAGAGCAAATACACAACTCACAGTAGCTAATTTAATTCCTTGTGTAAACATGACTAAGTGCTTATTCCTCTTATCTTTGTGTTTGATTCCCTTTGTAGCCTTTTCATCAACTTTTACTTCCGAAAATCCCATTGACTTACCCACTGCTACTTCTGATAATGCTCTCCCTGTGATATTTTTAGTACGAGACGTGAACGGTGAAGCACTTAAAGTTGGTGCAAGTTACCGTATTGTTTCCATTGGTCGGGGAGCAGCAGGTGGTGATGTGTACCTAGGCCCCTCCCCTAATTCAACTGCCACTTGTCTTGATGGCGTGTTTCGTTACAACTCCGATGTTGGACCCAGTGGGACACCTGTTAGATTCATTAAGTATGGTCGTTCTGGACCTGGTATCCATGAAACTGAGGATATTAACATTCAATTCGACATTGCAACTTCGAGACTGTGTGTTGATCATACAATTTGGAAAATTGGGGACTACGATGCATCTCTACGGGCAAGATTGTTGGAGACTGGTGGAACCTTAGGCCAACAAGATAGCAGCTGGTTCACGATAGTGAAAGCACCACAATTGGGTTACAACTTATTGTATTGTCCGGGTCCCTTTACTTGTCCATCCTGCCCTGTTGATGAGTGTCAAACAGTGGGTGTGGTTTCCCAAAATGGAAAGAGGCGTTTGGCTCTAGTGAAAGACCAGCCTCTTGGTGTGCAATTCAGAAAAATCTAGTTAACAACGCCGCATGGCTCTCTATGTATGTTTTAGCACATTAGCTTTCTAAATAAACCTGTGCTAAGCATATACTATATTTAACATGGCTTTCTTAATAAATGCTCTTTCCTTCTGGTTGATTATCTGGAGTGTTTCTCTATATATTCTTCAAGCGTTTTTAAACCTAGAAATGTGTCATTTGTATTGTAACTGACTAATTAAAAAATATGGAATAATATCAGATAACTATTTGGACCGTGTCAACAATGTCTCAAATCGAAAGTAAAAAAGATTTTTTATTTAATTATATGGTGTTGGATAATTTAGTATTGTGAACACCATATTAGTATCATTGAACCAATGTAGCCCAATAACAAACAGGAACAGAGGGATCAGAACACAATATGGTGCATGCATTTCTTCATCGTATTTATTTTGTGTGTGTGTTTTTGTGTATGTGTATTTGGTCGTGTCCGTTTAAGAGAGGGAAAATTTGTACCACAAAATATTAAGAGTGAAAAAATAAATTGAAACCCCAAACAATATAAATATAAATATAAATATAAATATAAATATAAATATATATATATATATATATATATATATATATATATATATATATATATATATATATATATATATATATATATATATATATATATATATATATATATATATATATATATAAGAGAAAGAAAATACAAACAATTAAACTTCAAATTGACTATCATTCATAGCAACAAAATGACAGTGACGGAATTCTAGATCAGGATTATTTTTGTCCTTTTGTTAAAGGAGGAGCTTATGGGGGAAGATTCAAATATTTTGGCTATAAAAATATGTTGAAAGTTACTTGTGTTCGTCAAGATTGGCTTCGGATGATTCCGATGTTGCCACAAAACTCCACTTGTCGTTGTAAGCGTAGATCCTATCTAATAGTGTGGAACTTCGACAGAGTGCCCCATGAGAGGGTAGATTGTGCTAATGACCTTGGCATTTGAATCGATTTGGACGACGCTGTGATGACACCTCCTGAGAAAGTGTGGTATATGATATTCGTCACTAGGTACATAACCTAGTTGATCTGGAATTTTGTGTCGATGTTATAATACTTCCGATTATAATAACAGAATTTAAATACATTTAGGTCTATCGAATCGAAAGTGATTTCCATGACTTATTTCAATTGAAATAGAATTAATGATTTTATTTAAACTAATCATATTTGAGAACAAATTTATCCATTCATTATTGAAAGTTTATAAATTTGATTTGAGATTGAATTACACTTGACTTTTCATTTCAAATATTGAAAATCGTGATTTAATAAAAATTTATTATTTTTTTTATCAAATGATGCTTGCTTGATTTCTTAATAATAAATTTTTTTACTTTGAGTTAGAGAGAGAATGATATTTATTGAGTATTGTAACGTTGTACTCAATCTTTTTTTGGACGCCACTACCTCATACATTTCAGGGTGAGACATAACAGAGTGATGAATAGGTGGGGCTAGGATAACGCTATTTCCCATATTTTAAGGAGAAGCACTACTTCATGTTTGTGGTAGCTTAATGTATGACAACCAAGTTAGGGTGGTGAGCAGGGGCGAATGTATCCTTTTGACTACGGATTCATGTGAACCATAACTTTTGATACAAAGCGTAATTATACAAGTAAGAACCTATTAAAATGTCAATAAATATAAGCTATGAACCCATAATTGTATAAGTACAATGAACCCAGTGCGAAAAAATTCAAACGTTGAATCCATTAAATTTAAATTCTGAATCCGCTTTTGGTGATTAGGACTCCTAATCTAACAGTAACCTTAGCCATTACCTCCACCTAAGCAAAGCATAACTCTTATATGTTAGTCATTAGAGCTAGAACTCTTATTTACAACCTCATTATATCGGCATAATAGTCCTAGAGAACTTTTCCAAGGATAATGCAGCTTTACGAGTATATATAGAGCCTCTTTGGATGAGCTTAAAAAAATCAGCTTATAAGCCAAAAAAAATAAGTTGGATAGCCCAACTTGTTTTTTTTTTTTTTTTTTGGGCTTATTTTAAGCGTGAAAATGACTTTTAAAACGCCGATTTACACCCAAAAAGCTTAAAGAGCTTATAAGCCAATCCCAGAAACAAGCTCGCGTTGCGTTGCGGCGACTTGTAAACACAATTGTGATATAAGAAACTGTCATAGTTACACCTTGAAAATTTTCACGTCGATTACGTCATAAGCAAACTAATGTAAGTCCAGAGAGGCTATGATACCCCTATCAGGTTAAAGAAAGACTTTTGACAATTATTAAACGAAGTACTAAGGTTACAGAGGCTAAAGATAATCGAAGAAAAGTACTTTTCGTGGTTGTTAGGCGAGATACGGCTGACATACGGACCATAAAAGTGACATACGGACCGTCTATCATGCAGGCGTAAAACAACATCGAGAGAGTTGTGCGGAAATTTTGGTAACATGCGGTCGGACATACGGACCGTAAGTATGACATATGAACCGTATGTCCACCGTAAGTTTGTGTCGGTGGAAAAGTTCAAGTCACGTATATATTTGGCCCGCTTTTTCTCGTTTTCTTCACCAACGGAGAACCTAAATACTCCCAAAGCCCTCTCCCGCGCCTCTAGAACATATACCACTAGATCCGACATAAATCCAACGTATATCAAAATATCAAACACCGATAACCAAAGGAAATCAAGTATATGGGTGCCCGTTAGGGTTGTTAGAAGCAAGAATCTCTTTGGAATTGAAGTTGGGTTTTCTCCAAGTGAAGTATCTTCATCCAAAGATTGTTCCTACATAATCAAAGGTAAGTTTTATGATCATTTTATGTTATTAAGAGTATTGAGTGGTTGAAAGATGTGGATTATTGAAGAAGGTAGAATATGGACTTCAAATATGGAAACAATGGTATTCTTGAATGGTAACTTGAATTGAATCATAGTTCTTGGCGTGTAATGAGTATAATTTTGTGATGAATGATATTGAAAATGTTGAAGAAGTGTTATAAGTGAATAAAAAAATGATGCCGTATGGTAATCATGGTTGTAGATGACTTTGAAATGGAATTGTGAGGATTGAATAATGTCTAGCTTAATGAAGTTTGTTGATTACGATATTGTGGGCGTTGTTATTGATGTTGGGAGTTGTTTAGTATATGGAGAAAGTTGTTAAAACAAAGGAAATTTGCTCAATTTTTGTTAGCTTAGTCGCTTTACCTTAAGCTTAAGTATGTTTCGATTATCTAATCTTAATACAATCCCTTGAATGTAGAGTTGTAAGCTTGGAAGGAGGACGCTTGGTCGTTAAGGAAACATAAGTATGTAAGGCTTTCCCCCTTCTTTTCTAAGGTATATATATATATTAATGAATATATAAGATAATGATATATGAGATATTATGAAGGATAACGATGACGTTATATAAATCTAGAGAACCCTAAAGCTCGGGATCTGATATTCTTATGAAGCTAATGATCCTTATATGATTTCTTGACGCGTTATATATGTTGTTAGAATGGATCGGGTCATTCGTTCCTTCAATGTATAGATATATATAGGCCAAACCCGCTCATAGCAAACACTGTTTGTTCTCGACTTGAGCACCCCGAAAGTGGCCACCTTTGTTCCATGACATGTTTCATGATGAGTATATGATGATGAGTATACACCATGCTTAGACACTTTTTGCACCGGTTATCGGGCGGCATATACACCATCTCTCGATGGATTAAGTAAGACCACTAAATTGTGGGAGGCATTTAGATGTTTACCCGACGCGAATTAAATTGATGATCACTCATTTTAATTGTAAATTACAATTTGTAAATTCGTGGAGTTTTGACCATTAAAAATTGGGGCTTTGGCTACGGTTGGATGTCGATTACAGTTACCCCTTTACCTTATATGTTGGTTTTATCATGTTAATGTGTATGCCTTACATTTCTAAGTGGAATAGGAATGACGTCCTTTTCTTTTTGAACGCCGTGTTCTAAATGGAACAGAGCCACTGGAGGCTGACGTAGGAAGCTTACTCGGACGACGACGAGTGTTTGTCGATGGAACCAACTTAGTATATATATATATGATGTTGATATGACATATGGATTGGGTCGTACATTCCACGGCAACATATATATGTATATGGAGATAAATAAGTATAATGAGAACATGATATATATGGATCGGGCTGCACATTCCGCGGCAATAGTATAAAAGCATATATGTATATATATGAAAGTGTTAAAGAAAATTACATAGGTTGACGTGTGTTTTAATCTAAAAGGCGACCAATACGGTCGTCATCTATCTACTTTCTGTTTCCTTACTTCTTATTATATATATATATTAGTCATGCCTTACATACTCGGTACTTTGACGTGGACATCTCGCTTTCTTTATGGACCAATTTCATGTTCGTACCCACGGAGTGAACGGGGAGAGACGCGAATCGTAGGTGCTATCGGCAAACACGTCGCACGGGAGCACTCCCTACTCTACGAGGTCTATTTTTTTATACTCCTTTGTGTGCATACATGGGTATGACGGGGTCTGTCCGTCCTTATGTCTCGGACATTCTAGTAGAGGCTCGTAGATACATATGTGTGGGTAGTAGATGCCTTATAGTCCCCTCAGTGTCTATTTGTATATCATTTCTGTAGCCTCGCGGGCTCATGTTTTTGTATATATATGTTGACATGTATGGAAGTGATGATGATTATCCTATGATGAGTGTTGTGTTGAGCATGATGTATACACGTCAATGAGTTTGATGTTAAGTATGATAAGTGGTGCTCGGGAGAGTACTCGGGTAACCTACATCAATGCCTAAATTTGCCACGTCGTGAGAGACATATCCGAGGAGCTTCCAATTGTTGTTTTAACATGGAATCAGAGCGGGACAAATACGGATGGCTACAATACGTTCGAAATGAAAAAAACCTTCAAATCGACCTGAACAGGGGCCGGTAAGGGCAAAAAATCGACATCGAGTTAGGTCGGTAAAAAATTGATTACCCAAAACCAACCTCAGGAGGTCTTAAAATACCGACCTCACGAGATCGGTAACCTTTGTCCGAGATCGGTACATTATTTTTTCCTTTTTTTCTTTTTTTTTTATGGAAATGTCATGTTGTGTTCTTCTAAGCATCACAAGAGAGACGCGATTTCGGTGCACATATCATTCAACAAGAATAAAAGTGCTATTATTTACAACTTCTGACATTCAAATTTTTCTCTTTTATTTCGACATTTAAACTACGGCCTCATTTGTTTGTACTTAATAGACCACGTATAAACATAAATTTGAAACTTAGATCATTAAGTGCATTTGTTTACAGTAAGATCTAAGTACTTATTGGTCTGAATGTGGCTTAATCAGTAAGATCTTGAACAAAGTCTTAATATCATTAAGAGGTATTTTGTATTGATTATTTTTATCATTGGCTCCACCCCCGTGCCACCCCCACTCCCGCCTTTCAGGCCACCCTCATTGT
This sequence comes from Lycium ferocissimum, assembly GCF_029784015.1. Lineage (NCBI taxonomy): Eukaryota > Viridiplantae > Streptophyta > Magnoliopsida > Solanales > Solanaceae > Lycium > Lycium ferocissimum. The sequence goes on along the minus strand of NC_081346.1, from coordinate 14,119,753 downwards.
CACGACCCAACCCGACCTGCCTACCCTACCCGCTGCCCGCACCGCCGGCACCCATGTTATATCCCGTATTTTGAGCAACGGGACAACTTGTGTGAATTGTGAAAAGTTAGGGACAAGGCTATCCCGAGAGACTTTCGTTTGTTTTAAAGGCTTAAGTTGTCTATGGTTTCAATGTCTTGAAAATGCTAAAGAAACACTTGGAGGAATTTTCCATTTTTAGTAAGTGGGCTATTTTGGGAAAGTTGAAAATTCAAAAAAAAAAAAAATAGAAAAATGGAGCAAGGTGGCCGGCCACTTGGAAGTGGGCCATGGCCACATGGACTTAAGTTGTGGAATTATAAAAGATGACTAAGTCATCTTCTACACTTAACAAATTTCTAGAAAATCAAGAAACAAAAATTTGGAGACGAGAATAGAGGGGTTTAGGCCATAGGAGGAGAAAAACAAGACCAAATTTCATCCATCAAAAAAATAAGTTCTTCAAGCAAACTTTCTAATTCAAGGGTGCTAAGTAACGTGGAGTTGTTGTTTCGGACAATAGTTCGCTCGTTTTCTCTAACGACCAACTTTGGTCAAGTTAAGAAGTTGAAGAAGAAAGGTGAGTTTAATCTTGTTTTCTTGTGTTATAGATGGTTTATATGTGTTGTATGCTAAAATGTAAGAAATTCATGTTAGGAGGAAAGTTGAAGTTGGCCGTGCATAATAGGTTTGGCCATGTGTATGTGTGTTGAAGTATAAGTCATGCATTAATGTTAGTTAGCATGTTTTAATTGTTGTGGTGTGAAGAAAAGAATGGAAATCATCCCTAAGTGTGGAAATGGTGTTGGCCGAATGGCCTTCTTTTGTGTAATCTAGAATGAATGAATTGTCGTTAGTATTTTCATTATCGTCGTTATGGATTTTATAAGGAGAAATGCAAGTTTGATGACTTAGAATAATGTTATGTTGGTCATGGGACGACTTGGGAATTTATGTGGATTTTATGTACTTTTTGCATTTATGAATATCGCATTGTTAGTGTGTGGATTAATGATGTAAATTACGAATTTGGAAGAAAAGAGTGTAGTTGATGTTGTCCTCGGGTTTAGGGGCAATTTCGGGTACAATGGAACAATGTTTGGGATTGTTGGAAAAATTGTATGAATTGCTTAAAGTGTTATTGCATATGATTTGAATGGGTTCGGATTAGTAGTTGAACGCATGAGCGTTAATGTCAATTTGGTTGCATGAAGTTAGTTGACTATATTGGAATACCCCTAAGTATGTAGCAACATGTGCTTAGCGTTAGAATATGTTGGGATTGAATATTAATGTTGGAACGTATTGTGAATCGACTATTAATGTTGTGGTTTGGTTTCTTGTTGGGTTGTTGTTGAAATTAGCGAGTTGGAATCTCGGGGTTGGTGCGTTACGGGGGAAATGCGCCGAAATTCTATAAAATCTAATGTTCGTTTGGAATTGAATGCCTAAATATGTATGGCTAATGTTAATGTGCCTTGCGTTATGTAGATCTTGGAGTTGCCGAGGGTTGAGGCTTGATTTGTCTTGCGATCGGAAGAGGTATGTAAGGCGTCGCTTTCTTTCCTTTGGCATGTCCTAGTGCTATTAGGCTATGACCCGCGTCTCGGGGTTATTCCGTTCTTAAATCCGAGCTTAGATACGTACTTGTTTGATCCTAAAGATTTATTCTTTAATGTGTTCAATGTAAGGTTCTTAAGCTTTCAAATAAATGAGTTTTCAAAAGACTTATGAAAATTTTGACTACAAAGAGGTCCCGAACTTCAAACGTCCGTAACTTTTGCATACGAGCTCGGAACGCCCCAAAACATAATATGTAAGTTCATAAGGCATAACTCTCCCCTAACCCTCGTAGTCGGGCTCGGATGGGGGTCGGCACCCGTCCGTGGGGCCCGCGGCCTTTCTATGCTACCTTTATGGATTTTTTGGAAAAATTTAATATTATCTTCACTATGACTTCCACGTATGGATTTCTTATTTACTTAATGAGTATTGATTATGATTTTGATGCATATGGTTACTCGCGACTCCGCTCGTGCTTATGGTCATTGTTTCGTTCACCGGATCCGGGCCGGTTATGTTTCGTGCGCGTTATGATATATTCGGTGTGATCTTTGTGTTACGGTTCGCCGAGCTCCTCGCTAGAGAGCCGGGGTCCCGTTTATATGTGGTGTTATCTGTGTATGGTGTTATGGTTGGCTATGTTGTGTTACGGGGATATGTCGGGTTACGGAGATATGAAACTTTCTGGTGTGATGCTGTGGTATGGCGCCATCGACAGGCGGGCGACCATCGTTCTAAGAGCCTTTGCATAATTTTAATTTTTGACAAATATTCTGATATTTTGTAAATTATATTTATTTCTGTGATTTGTTATTATGTTTCTATAATCCTGCTTTACATACTCAGTACCTATTTCGTACTGACCCCCTTTCTTCGGGGGCTGCGTTTCATGCCCGCAGGTACTGACGCCCAGTTTGAGGATCCACCTGCCTAGGCCATCTATTCACTTTACCTTGGGAGTGCTCCTTCTTCCGGAGCTCATATATTTTGGTATATATTACCTTGGATGTATATGTACATTATCGTTCGGGGTACGACGGGGCCTGTCCGTCATATGATTTCGTTAATACATTTAGAGGCACATGGATATGTACGTGGGTTATGACTATGTACGTACGGTATATGTATGTGTGATATGTTACGGGCGGCTCACATACAGCGGCCTGTGGCTCGCCTATATATATGTATATGGATATGTTATTTTGTGTGGCCTTTGTTGGTATTTTTGCGTGCGGAGTTAATTTTGGTTAGTAAGAAAAACGAGAGGAAACTACGCGATTTTTTAAATATACGATTCTTGTTTTTGGGATTTTGGTACGTACGGGTGCCCGAGGTCGGGCGCTAGTCACGGCTTACGGGGTTGGGTCGTGACAAACCCACCGCCACCTAACCCCTCCATCCACCACCCGACCTACTCCCCTACCACACCCGCCTACCTTACCCCCGACCACCCTCACCACCGCCACCCCCCACCACTGCCGAGACCTACGCGCGCTCCCAGCTTTGCCGGCTCCCCTCCCCAAAAATCCCACCTATCATCATGCGCCTGCCCACTTCCACACGCTGTATAAAGCGTCTCCACTATTACTAGCGAACATAAATGTTTAATTTTTTTTTTTATCAAATAATATTTTTATTTTATAAAATTTGTATTTATTTTCTAATATTTAGTTACTTTTTATTTAAATTGTATATTTATTATATTTAAATAAATACATTATGTTGAAAAATAAATAGTCTTAATCATTCATATATATGTACATTAAGATTCAGACGTCTTAATCTTAATGAAAACAAATGAGGCCTAAGTGTGTTTAAGATGTGTGTTTATTTATATGAATAAATAAATAATTTGAAATATATGATTCGAAGATATTTTGTTATTTTTCTTAACTTAATTGCTTTAATTGGAATTCATCCATTCTTTTGGACCAAACAATTAATGCAAGTAGTAATTAGACTCATTAATTTAATAAAGTTACGACTCCACGAGAAATATTTACAGTAGGAGCATTTATGCGAAAAGGCCCCTACCCGACGACTATCAGTATCAATATCCACGTGGAAAAATAATGATCTGTATAATTAATTTAGTTTGCTTGTCGTGAATCACTAAATTTTTTTAAGTAAAATTTCGCGAACAAACCTTGACTAACTCTTTAACCTTATTTTTATAACTACATATTCTATATATTACAATTCGTAACTAGAGGAGCCTATATTTATCTAGTAGTCGGGTATACCAAAATATAGCATAAATATAGCGGAAATACGAACGCAGTTTCTTGTGATCTTGCTATATTTATGGAAACAAAATACTGTTTCAATTTTAATTAGAATCGGTTATATTGTTCCCCGATTCACGCAAATATCCTCCCATTCCATATCGATTCCATATCTCATTCAAACGACTAACAAATTCAAAAAAATTTGAATTCAAACGGAGTACAATCATATTTTTAACCAAAAATAAAAAGAGCGAAAAACCTTTGAAAAATAACAATATCAAAACAGTGAACATAGCTTGATTATCACGACGAATATATATTTGATTTCATCAAGTTGAGTTCATAATTGAGGTAACGATTTTTTCACTGCAAACTTTTTTTTTTTTTGTTCGTCTTTTCCGAAATTGTTTTAGCTAAATTGAATTTAACACATTCTTTGTATTCGAAAACAACGGGATAATGACAAGCGTAAAGCTGCGTTGATGTCTAAGTCATTGGTTTTGGAACGATCGAAATTTTTATGAATTACAAAATTGATCTTTACATTGTGTTCATTGATAATTGCAATTACGATGAGTTAGTTTGTACGATTATAAATCAATTAGGCGTGGATCTTGTTAGGAAAACTATTTCAATAAAATATCTTGTTGAAGGCGATTTTCAACCAATTGAAATACACAACGATATGGGAGTTCGTGTGTACGTTGAGCTTAAGAGAAAACGAGTTTTGGGGATGTATCCGATGTGCGTTAGTATTCATGATTTGGATGTTGAGGATTGTGCAGCGTGTAATCGTATTATTGGAGATGATGTCTTGCAAATTGGATATAGCGAGAATCGGGATGATATGAAAGTTTGTGATTCTACGTAAACACTTGTTGTTTTGTTTGGGAATGATAACAATTTGATAATTTCGGCTTAAGGAAGCGAAAGGGTTTTTGTCGATCAAATTTACCGGGATAAGGAAACTTTGAAAATTGCGATGACGAAATACGCGGTCGTGAAAGATTCAATTTCAAAACGAGAGAGATCGAATCTTTATAAGGTATGATTTTCTAAATGTATTACGGTATCGAGAAAGTGCGGATGTATTTTTGTTATATTTGTCTTTGTATTTATATGATCTTTAATTTTATTCTATCTTGAATGGCATACAACTTGTTAAAGAATTACACATTTATGCGGGACCGGCATACTCGTATGCTTATGGGCGGACTTGGCATAAGTATGCGGGTCAGAATAACTTTGATAATTCCTTCACAAAAGTTATGCCGGTGGGGCATACTTTTAATGGGCAAACTTTTATCTCGGATCCGGCATAATTTTGTGAAGGAATTATCAAAGTTATGCGGACCCGGCATCTTATCTAAATGTACGCCCATGAAGGCATAAGTATCATAGGTCGTACAAACTGGTAATTCATACAAAATTATGCCGGTGGGGAGCATACTTTTAATGGGCAAACGAAGGGCAGTGCCGAATTGCCCATTTTAAAATGTTTGATGCAATATATTACGATATATTTTTTATATATATTTATACTGTATTTAATTGATTCAATATGTACTATTTGAATTGTATTATGTAGCTACACTCACGGCATCTTTGGTCGCCGAATGTAAATGGAAATTCGAGCGTCGAGGGGGATTACGAAATGTTCGGGGGTTAGAGCTTTCGATGACGAACATACGTATCCCGTTGAAGGACAAGGTGTATTCACAAAGGCGAGGCAACAAGTTGGTTTATTGGAGAAGCGGTTGTGAAAGGCGAAAATAACTAACCATAAAAGGAAGGTCACACACAGGGATATAATAGATGATGTTAAGAATGAATTCGGCGTAGATGTTTCTTATATGATGGCATGGAGAGCTAGAGAAGGCTATAAAAAAGATTTCGAGAGGGTGATCCGGCTGATTCATACAAGAGAAGTTGCGGCATATATATACATCTTGATAAAAAACGTATCTGGATCGCTCGTTAAAATGCATAAGTCACCGAAAAATGAGTTTATGTATTTGTTTGTAGCTTCTCAAAGCATTCATAAAGGGATTCGAGTGTTGTAGACCAATAGTTGTAGTGGATGGTGCACACCTTAAATCAACGTATAATGGTACATTTGTGTCGGCAAGTACTTTGGATGGAAGCGGTATGTGTAATTCTATTCTACGAATGTTTTTTTTATAAATACAACATTATGCATATTGATTTGCAAATAAAAAATTTGCTAAACATATAGGATGTATTCTTTGGTGTAAATTTGTGAATATTATATGATGAAATACAACAAATGTGAGGTAAATATATTGTAAATATATCTTTGTTGTTTTATAAATGATGGTGCTAAAAAATACGATTCTGAGATCAAATTCGGTTGAAATATGTTTTTAATATAATATAAATATAAAGCTGATTTTTTTGTAGGTAATATCCTACCACTAGCGTATAGTGTGATAGATTAAAGAAATAATAAGTCGTGGACGTGGTTCTTTGAGCTGTTCAAGCGAGCTTATGGTGTTAGGCAAAATATGTGTGTCGTGTACGATAGACATGAAAGCATAATACACGCGATTTCTAAAGTGTATCCTATTTGTTCCTCATTTGGCTTGTGTATGGCATTTGTGGAAAAATGTGACAAAGCAATACACAACAAACGGTGAGGTGTTGAGTCCTATATTTTATTCACTAAGCGAAAGCATAGGGGATGAGTTCGATAAATTGATGGAGAAGCTTGGGAATGTTGATATTCGGGTAAAAACGATACCTGAAGATCTTGGAAGAGATAAATGGTCTAGGCTTTATTCACTTTGTTAATAGAGGATGGACAATGACTTCGAATATAACAAGATGTATTAATGGAAAAGCTGATTTCTTTGCAAGAGAGTTACATATTTTTGATTTCCTTGAAGAAGTGAGGAAGATGTTTGGTAGATGGAATTGCACAAATAGAAAAAATGGTACCTATGCATTCTGACAACGTGAGGAGCGGTATCAAGAGATGTTGTCGATCAGACGAGTACAAATCAATACGAATGAGGGTAACTTTGTTTGCAACACAAAAATTTAATCTACATTTTTACTATATGTAATGTATATTTATATATATTCCTAATATGGTAAAGCGCTCGAGTAATCTTGTTTATTTGTTAAATGGTTCTCGAGGTTGAAGCGTCGGCCCAGAATATGTGTACACGGTGAATGATGGACGAGGCGTTTCATAATAGATTTGAAGAAGAAAACTTGCGGTGCGGGATGTTCCAACTAGACGAGATACCGTGTTCTCATGCATAGGCGATATTGAAGAATAAAAATTTATTTCTTGATGTATATTGTTACACGATTTATTCAAACCGAAACGAGTTGTGAACACGTATGATGTGCCGGTTGATCCTCTTCCCGATGAGACCGAGTGGAATGTTCCTAAAAGTATATTAGATGAAGTTGTTATGCCACCGATCTATAAGAGACCCCACTGGAGGCCAAAAAAGAAGAGGGACGAACCATTACGAGGAGTTGATGATTGGTAAACGCAGTCGTGCGGTAAATGTGGACGTCTTGGTCGCCAATAGGCGTTCGTGTGATAATCACTTCGCTCAATAAGAAGAATAAATAAGTCCATTTTGATTTTATTTGTTAAGACAATTCTACTTTAAATTTCGATTAAAAATAAAATGAATTCATCTTGAATTCATATCGTTCTAGTATGATTGTATTTCACGTCGTTAAGACATCCGATGTTTTTCAATGTAATACTATATTGGTGGTTAAATTTGGAAAGTTATGCCGGTGGGGGCATACTTTTAATGGGCAAACTTTTATGCTGGACCCGGCATAACTTTGTGAAAGAATTATCAAAGTTATGGGACCCATTCATCTTATCTCATTACGCCTGCAAGGCATAAGTATGCCGGGTGCGGCATAACTTTGGTAATTCCTTTACAAATTTATGCCGGTGGGGGCATACTTTTAATGGACAAACTTTTATCTGGGACCGGCATAAACTTGTGAAGGAATTATCAAAGTTATCTTGGGACCCGGCATACTTATACCAAGTACGCCCATAAGGCATAAGTATGCCGGGTCCGGCAAACTTTTTATTATTCCTTCCTTATAACGTTAGGGGCATGGCGAAATTTAAACTACGCCTTGTGATTTTTTTTTAATATTTGTTTCATTATATATTTTGGCTATATTTTAGTTGTATTTTAATACGTGCACAGTAGATAATACTTATTACCGTTTCTTATTAACTATATTTGATATATATTTTATATATATTTGAAGTGTATTTAGATGAAATTTTAACTTTTGTAACCTGTACATTAAAAAATGGACTTATGAAATATATCGAGTTATATTTTATGTATATTTATTTGTATTTAAGCTGATTCAGATATCTTGCTTTGTTAAATGAATACATTTCACGAAAATGAAAAATGGAATGTATACATTGAAAAAATAACATACTTGAAAAACAACAATATAAAAACCATAAGGTGGTGTTCAATATTAATCATCCTAAAAAAGATTATGAAACGATATGTCAAAATTAAAAAACGGCAACAAAAGTCGCAACCAACTACGCTATTGTTCAACATGAAAATCAAAAACACAAAGACTTGGTGGCCTAATCAAGATCTGTTTATCAGCATCGTAATCAGCTGCTTGGTCTAATTGGTCTTGGAGAGCACTCGTTATCACTTGACGCATTGTTGTTTGACTTATCCCATGCATAGTCGCATAAAAGGGCGCCGTATCTCATACGGAGTAACTGCATCGAATTCGGTTGGGATGGCTGCACTTGAGCTCGGGTATTCGGCGAAGGCGGCCACATACACACCACGATCACGGAACAAAAATGATCAAAAGAATTACTTATCAAAAAACCACGATAAAAAAGATGTATTTGTGTGTTTTTTATTGGAAAGATAAAATTCTTACATGCTAGATGGAGCTTGTTGCGGGAGATTGTCTACATTCGCAATGTCAAAGTTGTCGGTTTGTTCTCTATTTACGTAAGAAGGATGTGTGGCAAAATCTATATCCGCAGCTTGCATAGAAATCGGTCATTTGTAGGCTTGTGTGTCACTAGAGTAGCCAACATTTTCACTCCGACTCTAATGACATCATGCCACTGCGGCTCGGTATGAGTTGTATCGTGAATGGACACAATTTGTTTGTGAAAGAAACAATAAAGAAAAAAAACAAACATATAAAATTTGTAGAAAAATGAATGATCTTTTCATTGGATGAGAGCGACTGTCGGTGAATGATATCACAACCAAAATCATTGATTTTCCTCTTTTATGTTGACGAGGGAATTAGTACGTTGTCAAACGATATACCATGGTACATTAGTAACAGCAGCTGTGCGGGTTAGTACTCACACGATTCATCTTCCCTTCTGGCGACACATGTGGATGAATCGGGGTTTTTCCCAAAGAGATTTGTAAATTTCAGCAACTAAAGTGTGAAAAATACAATGCGTTAAGTGAATCTATGAGTTCTTTATTATTGTGATACTTCCCCTTCTTGCGTAGGTAGTAAAGAAAATAACATCAATATGCTGTAAAAACATCAATTCGGTGACTATAATCAACACTATGTTCAAAACAAATATTCACATGTATAGATATCAAAACCTCGTCGATCCCAAAGTTGCCCGTCCATAGATATACAAGTAGAACCGATTTTTTGTGACTCTGGTGTATACGCCTAAATAAACCGAAGTTCGGCGTCCAGATCGAGTCCTTCCTTGTTCTTTTTACCTTAATGATTTTCATTTGGCTTCTGTATATCAACAATGGAAAGAACATACGTTAAGTTTATTGATAATTGAATTACGGAAAAATAAAAAAAACAAGTTGTGACAATAAGTACCTTTTGTCATACGATTTCAATAGATCCTTCTCGGCCCACTTTTGATATTCTTGAAGAAACGAAGTATCTAACGGGGCATTTATAGGGTGTGGTCAACAAATGGGTGTTTTTACGATAAATGCAGGAATGATATTTTGGCGAAAGAACCCGGCGAGCTAAAGTTGGGACAATAAGGGGACGAGTTATATTTGTTTGGTTTCTTTCTCGGGGCGGCACTGGATGGACAATGATGTGTTTTGAGTTTGAAAACTGAAATGCGGTCTCACCGAGGCTTTGGCCGCATTTGGTTGTACGGGAACTTGTTGTCAGTTTCATCACTTGAGCTGTGACGACATCGGTTGTGCTCCAACTTGTTGTTCGGTTTAGTTGGTTGAACTTTGTCCAGGTTGTTGGTTGTACTCGAGTTGGATTGGTATCGAGAATCGGGAATCATCCTTGAGACATGGTTACAGGGTTATTGTCACATTCAGGAGTCCTTAAACTTGACAATCGGTTTGATCATCGCGTGAATGCTTGGAGGAGGATGAGAGGAATAACTTTTCGTATAAAGGCGGACCTGATTAGCAAGTCCTACCGTTTCCTCGATGCGGTAAATTCGGCATTAGCATTCTCCATATCGTGATTTCTTTGAGATTCCTAAAATAAAAAACAAAGAAAAAAACGTGGTGTTTGTCAATTATTGCTTATCAAAACGACATTTAGTACTTAAAAGCCACGTTTTCGGTACTTACATCAGGGCCAAATGGATTGGTGTTATGGGAACTCCATCTGTTTGTGCATCACTTTTAACTCCGTTTCTTTATCCATCAACAACGAAACCGGATCATTAATTGGCAACTAACTCCGCAACCTAAAACAATAAAAACATGGTTCAAATGAATTTAAAAAAGCATCGGCAAAACGGATACACGTATACACGTATATGAATGCTTTAAAAGTTAAAGTTTTATTAAATATAGAGAAAATATATAGTAAATATATGAAATATAGTAAACGAGAAACGAGAATAAATGCTGATGGGTATAATAATCAAAATACAATTAAATACAGCCACAACATATATGAAAAACTAATATTAAAATATCAATCCAAAACAAATATAGCCTTGCTAGATATATATAAACAATCATAACAAAAAATAGCACAAATAGATACATCAAAAAGGACAACTTCTTAACAAATCACCATGTGAAAACTATATATGTAAATACACTATAGGTAAAAATCCAATATTGTCACTTTGAATAATATCTTTTAAATATAGAAAAGTGAAAGAAAAAATGAGTACCATTTGGATATTTCCTCTATGTGAAGTGGCACCACCGTAACGATTCTCTTTGGTTGAAAGCTTTCTTTGTAGCCACTTTGATTGCCTTGATAAAATCCCACCATCACTATGTAAGTCGGCTTTTAACATTGTGTCGCACGACCTTTAAAATTTTCCGAAAATATAAAGTCTTCAATAAATATATATCAAAATAACTTAAAAAGTAAATAATTTCCATTTTTAGTGTTGATTTTTACCTTATCGAGGTGTTTGATTGCCTTTATTGCATCTAACAACTTTTTTTTGAAGTAGTTATCCATGTAGTCAAACACCTACGAGCTTTGAAAGATAAAAAATAGAATTAGAATCGTTAATTACTTGACACGAGCAATATGAAGTAAAAAAAACATATTGAAAATAAAACGCACATTTTTCTGAAAATCCGAATCTCTTCCCTTATCGATTAAACTCATCCGTTCGGGGTGTTGTAGGTGCATCTTGTTTCCTTGTCCCTTTTATCCCGCATTCCTTCCGTGATGGTTGTTTCACGGAAGGAGGAGCAAACCGGAAGCTGCGTCCGTTTCTTGCCTCGCGGGGAATCGTGGCACTCCTTTGTTCTTTGTTTGCCCTTTGAATGATGCGGTGGTGTGGTACTAAAATCATCGTAATCATCGTCTACCAAATCGGTATCATGTACACCATCAACTCCATGTTTGACGTCCGGTATATCATGTGCAACGGGAGGCAATTTAAGAGTTTCCAACTCATGGGGTGTTACACAACTTCCTCAAATCTACGGGGCCCATGAACAACAAAATATAGAAACTATATTACCGTATATATCTACATTGGTAACATACTAAATTATATGAGGAAAATATAGTCAAAATATATTGATCACAAATGACTTATTTCATAAATATAGACAAAATATAATCAAAATATAGCATGTAAAACAAACATATTAAAACAGTTAAATGGTAAAAGACACAAAGAAAGCTTAAAAGACTGTTTTACTGGATTTTTATCGTCTCGAACATACCATCCATCAATTTCTTGAATTAGTTTTCCTTCCGTAGTCCTTGATTCAAAATTCTAGGAATTAAATTCCCCGTCTTAAGCTACGCAATGGTGGACGGGACTTTTGAGCAACATTCATACGGCCCATACTTGCATAGCAAGCGGCAAACCATGAATCCTATAATATTTCTTAAAACCGATATTTCTGATCTTACAACCAACTCTCTAAACGAATCTTTACCCCAAGGATACTCATTATATCTCCCGTCCTCTACAACATCAAAATGGATCCTTGGTATGTTTGTTGAGTTCGGCTCACCACAATGTACCCACGTATTTATGAAATACAATATTGCCATCTTAATTCTGCGTCATCCCCTTTATCATCCTGCATTATCTTGTTGAAACACTCAATAAGCTCGTGTCTTTTTAGCTCGGCAATTGATTCTCCTCGATTTCTACCAAATACTTCGCCATAAGCCTATTCGGTTTTGAGTTATCATAAACAAAATCATTTTCATGGATACACAATCTAGCCCGATGATCAGTGCAAATTCTCTAAGGCCAAAACGCGAGAACTTTACCATTTATTTCAAATGTAAAGCACCTATATATCTTGCCCTAAGTTCTTTGACCATAAAGCACCGAAAAATCCGTGCTTGTACATCCAATTGCCGCATTCCGAGATATTTACCAAAACAAGAATTCCTAAACATATCCATGTTTGTGGATCCGTTAGTTTTGCCTCTAATATCTTGCATTACATTAACATTCGTGTATCTACACATAGATGGTGCCGCGACAGGGTGCTTTGGTAACCAAAAATTTAGATACGAAACAACATGCCAAAAACACGTATGATTAACATATATCGACTAAATGTACTTAAAAATATATACACAAAATAAGCGTCAACAAAATAATAATGAATGTACTTAAAAATCTTAAAAATCAACGTAATAACTGTCAACAAAATATACACAAAAATATTGGAATGTACCAAAAATCTTAAAAATCACGGTTATGGTGAAGAAAAATACGCACGAAATACTTGAAGAAACAAGTGTAAAAAAAACACGAAAATATACTTAAAATGCACACAAAATATAGATCTGTTTAATTCATAGATACGCAATAACCGAACAAAAAAAAAAAAAGAACTAAATATACCGAAAATACAACAAAAATATACCTCTTCATCATCATCCTCATCCACATTACGTTTGGCTTTAGCAATTTTCTTTATACTTAACATTAACAACATTGTCACCAAATTTATTTCTTCTTTTGTTTCTCCATTTGAGAAACATTTTTCAATTTTTCTTGTTGTTTACTCTTGAATCAACATATTCCTTATAATGCCTAGGATCGTTAATTCTTTTTGAACGATTCTCAAGATAAGAACTGCAATGGCGAGTTTGATGTTGAGAAATTCCCAAAGAAAAATTAGGAATCGCAAATTCGGGTTCTATACCGTATTTCTCATCGGAGTAGCAATTTCTTGAAATCATTCCAATTGAATCTAAGAAAAAGCAACCAAGAACAAATAGTTACTTACTTAGACTTGCATTCCCGATTCAAACGAAAAAAAAAAACCCAAAATATAGGTTAAATACACGGTAAAAAATAAAAATCTGTATAGAATCTTACTTTATTTTGGGAATTAGATTTGAAACGTGAGAGAAATCAATGAGTAGTTAATTAGAGATATAAAAGGAAGTTGAATAATTGAAAAGCGATTTGAAATTGGATGAAAGTAATGGATATGGTGAATAATGGCGTCTATTTAGGATGAAGGAGAGAGACACGTTTTTTTTTTTGCTTAAATTTAGGGGAGTGGGAAGTTATCAGATGAGTGGTAAAAACATGGTAGCTATGTGAAGTAAATATGATATATTTTAGCTACTAAATATAATTATTGAAAAGTTTAGTTATGTTCCATAAATAGGTAATAATGGAACCTATGCCAAGTAAATTTTACTTTTTTTAATCATTAGAATCTCCCTTAAAAGATTGGTGGGACAATTAAATTAGTGGATAATATGACAAAGTTATGCCATAAAAATATCGTCTGCTGGATCACCTTACATTTGACCAATAATTAATGATTATTTAATTATTGAAAGATGTAACTTTCTGCTCCCTCTGCGTAACTTTGTACTCTCTCTGTTCACTTTTACTTGTCCGTTATTTCAAAAATAAATTTTCACTTTTACTTATTTACTTTTTGCATATCAAGAGAAAAGTAATTTGTTTAGTATTAATTACTCATTCCAAATTATTTTTTAAATCCAATACAATTATACACCAATTAATATGGAATGGTAAAATATGTACTTCATTTATTATTTTTTAAGAGTGTGCAAAGTCTAGGGGTGTTCATGGGTCGGTTTGATCGGTTTTAATTTGGGTGAAAATCAAAACCAAACTAATCTAGTCGATTTTAAAATTATTAAAACCAAACCAAACCAAATATACTACATATCCATCAGTTTGATTGTAGTCGGTTTGGGTCACTTTTTCAATTTTTAAGACAATTAACGGTATTTTTCTTTTTCATGTTTTTTTCCTACAATTAGGAGAGAAATTTCTATCATTTCCATCTCATAATCCGTTATTTCTATCATTTTCCAATTCGTAATCCGTTATTACCTTTTTATTGTGGTAGCTACAGTTTCTTGCATTATGGAGAAAATGTCTTAGGATTTATGATTTTAATTAAGTGAATAAAGTTTATAAGAAATACAAAAAATAAATCTAGGTAAATCTCAATAGTTATTTTTTTTAATAAATGAGTTTGAATTCATGGATTTCTTTTTTAAAATCGACTTAAGGTATAAAGTTCATTAGCCTATTAGAGATAAATAAAATTTTGCTTAAAAAGTATATAAATTATTTAAAAGTATTTATAAAAATTAATATATTTTGTGTGTGTGTGTGTGTATACAAATTATGTATGAAATTTGTCAGTTCGGTTCGTTTTTTTCTCCTGTTTGATTTTAGTAAAACCAAAATCAAATCAAATATTATCGGTTTTTAAAAATTCAAAACCAAATCAAATCTAACCCAAGTAAATATCGGTTTGGTTTTGATTTTCGATTTGACTCAGTTTTTAACCAAACCGTGAATACTCCTAGCAAAGTCCATAATGGACAAGTAAAAGTGAACGGAGGGGGTAGATCAAGTTTCCTCGGAGTGCAAAGCAACTTCATAAATACTACTTAGATATAATTAAAAAATTGTGAAAGGATAACACTCTTCTTGGAGCACGATGTAAGGATCTTGTTTTCACATTGTTTGAAAGGACAATAGTTTTCTACATTTTCTCTTGGTGAATGGTGTTTGGACTTTGCGCGCGATGC
The DNA here is from genome assembly GCF_029784015.1 of Lycium ferocissimum. Lineage (NCBI taxonomy): Eukaryota > Viridiplantae > Streptophyta > Magnoliopsida > Solanales > Solanaceae > Lycium > Lycium ferocissimum. The sequence goes on along the minus strand of NC_081346.1, from coordinate 14,104,418 downwards.
CTCGAATAAATTATTTACTCAGAAGTCAGAAATATGTATTTCTTTATGTCAGCTTGCAATATATTATATAATCTTAAGCAGGTGATTAAGGTGCTCCGTTATTTTTCATAATTAAATTGCTTTCTCTATTAAATTGGGACCAAGGAACTAACGGAAGCCGTATGACTCATTAGAGAAAGTATCTATGAATATTACACCATCTTACTCAAAGAAAAAGTGTCTTACTGAAATAGATTAATGTAGATGAAATATATTCAATAGTCTTTTCAAAGACTTCAGATCATAAGGTCTCAAATTCAAACTTAGTGTTTCGTATATGCTATCGCAATACTATATGCCAAATTATGTTCTGTGTAAACACTTAATTTTTAATCGAATCTGAGTTTTACACCTTTTTACCACTAGATTTTTTAAGTCTAATCTTGACTTTTTGACTTATATTTCAGTTTTTTATGTTTTATTTGAGAAATCAAAAAACTATAAAAGATAGTCGCATTTTAGATATAAATTATGTTTTCATTTGCAAAAGAAAAAGAAATTTACAAAAATGTGTTTTCTTTTAATCTAGCTTTTTAATAAATTAGCTAATGATTTTAGATTATTTTTTTCTTTAGTCTTTGGGTTTGCTTATATTCTTTTCTAGTCTAGGATATTTATTTAGTATTTTATTTTTGGTTATTTTGAAAAGTATCAGAAAATCAAACAGACGAGAACCAATAAGAGGTTGCCATTTGAAATATTCGTTCTTATCCAATTCACAGCATATTTCATTTAAGATAATAGTATTTTGATTTTTCTTCCCAAGCTATTCATTCTTATCCAATATATTGGATTTTTTATTTTTTTTGAGAATTTTCCACAAAATAGATACACTAATATTGCAACTTGACAATGTAGACATAGAAGAGAGAATATCCACCACTACATCACGCCATAGGTACAAACATACAACCAAATACATGATAGGATTTAGGCACGATATTTTAATGTAAACAATGGAATAAGGTTAGTTAATTCTCAACTTGTTCGATATTCAAACTAAGTGTGCTTAGGATGTGTGCCTGGTACATGAATCTACTTCACGTCGTTTTAATTCAGCCAATATTTAAGGCATTGATTTACTTGTGTTTTGCCAGATCCTTCAAAGAATTAAAAAAAAAAAAAATGAATGCAGTTAGATGAATATCAAGAAGGATGGTAATGGCGATCGGCATGATAATATCATGATTGATATAATAGAAGACAAAGCAACAACATGAGTTATTGATATCATCCCTAGAAATTAGTTTTAAAGCAAAGATAAAAACGATAATGACAAAATGATTACGTTATGAAAAGTTTTCAATTGAAGGTCATGAGATGATGAGAATGAAAATGTGCACGGCAACACAAAGTATTAAAAATGGAGATAATGGTTAAAAACACACCTCAAGCGTCACTTTTTTTGTAGTTTTCTACTGAATTATCAGGTGTGAGAGTTTCCTACTGAAACTTGTTAGCAAAACACAACTCAACTAATGATACGCCAGATCCGGCTCGGTTATTGATAGAGTGAATAGATCTGCCATTTCTTAAAATCTCTCTTCTGATTCAAAATCGTAGGGTGACGTGTATCCTCCCTTGTTCCGGTGGAATAGATGAAATAAATCTAAAAATGAATTTTTGTTCAAGAATGAAATCTTATTGGAACTGTCCATATCCGGTTCATCCTTCGGAACCATATCACATCCCGAATCTGATGAAATAGGATGAATTGAGACGGTATTTTGTAAATACATAATTATCTTGAAGATATTAACCATTTATTTCTTTTCCGATCGCCTGGAAGGGACAAAAGAAATATCTTGTTGTTTCCTCAACAATTTCTGATCTCTAGATGACCTCTCAGTAGGATTCCAACCCAGATGAAGTTCTGACCATCTATCAGAGAAAAAAGAACGAACGAATCTTGTAGGATTCCCAAGAAATTCTTCGATTTCTTCTGGAAACAGATGATTAATCATCTGCCTCTCACATTTCATGAATAGTCGGGACATTGAGGAATATCCAGAAAGGCATTTCGGGAATCGCCCTTTCAAATTGAACAACTTTTTATTGTTATTGATCCATTTGACTCCTTAATAAACTAAAATAGCTTCCTCAATCTCGACGATTGCTTATTCATAGGCTATTATGAGTTCAAGACGGGCCGCTATGGTGAAATTGGTAGACACGTTGCTCTTAGGAAGCAGTGCTAATGCATCTCGGTTCGAGTTCAAGTGGCGGCATACCGTCTTCAATATCCATTTTTTGTTTTAGATTTCTGAAATAAAATCAATAGGAAATAATTGATTAAACAATGAAATAAAAACTTTTTGAACTCTATTCCTTAATTGAGTATAGAACGATTTAGTTATAAGAGTCCAATTCGAGACAAGCCTGTGTTTTGCTAACTAGTTTAGGTAGGAAACTCTCGCACTTGATAGTTTAGTAAGAAACTTAAAAAAAAAAAAAAGTGATGCTTGAGATGTGTTTTTGACCCTTAACTCTTACAATAATTTGTTATACAGACTTTCGAACTGTTGAAAGGTCCAGAAAGAGTATTCCTTGAACAAGTTGTAGATTTAAATTTTTTTCTAGATGATATTGTCACTCTGCATCTCTTATTATAGTTTCCTTCTCATCCTCAGCACTCAAGCGCAAGGGCGGCTTAGTTGTTGGATTTGAGTTATACAGTACACGGTAATGTAAATATTCTTACACTACAAGTATAAATTTATTTTTGCAAGTCACTTACCATTTTTATCAGAATATCAGTAATACTTATCAGGGACATCTAATGAGCTTATAGATGAAATGACTGTAAAATGCATTTTTCATGTCAGTGAAAACTTTAAATCATTTAATGAATGTTTGGTAGAAGAATTACGACCAAGCACTAATAGTACCACGTTTGATAAATAATTAATCAAAGAAGCAAAGGCAAGTACCTTGCCAAACTTATATAGCAAGTTGAATTACAAAAATTATATCAATTGAGGAGGCTGTATAGTAGTAGTAATATATAAAAAAAGTTTTGATTAGCCAATAATGAATGAATCCGACTATCTTTTGGTTCTAATTGATCACTCGTTCACTATAAATAGGTGGAGGAGGATAGACCCACCTTACACAAAAAGAAACAAGGTAACACAAAAAAGAATTCATAATGGCTGTTCACAAAGTTAGTTTCCTCGCTCACCTACTTGTTCTTGGTAAGATTTTCTTTTGTCCTTCTTCTCTTTGATCTTCTTTGGTATAGAAGTGTTTGTTTTTCCCTTAATACAGTCAAATCTTTTTATAACAATTAACGACATTATTTGTCCGAATACTTTTTGGTTTCTATAATGCTATTACAGAGAACATATAACATAACATAACATGAAAATCGGTTCCAAAAAAAGACTTGGTTGTTATACTAAAATATTGTTATAGACAATGATTATTATAAAAAAGCTCTTACTGTATAATTTATATATATTTGTTGTAGAAATGTTTCTAGTTGTAAGCATGGTGGAACATGCCAAAGGTTGTACAAAAGAATGCGGTAATCTTGTCTATGGGATATGCCCACGTTCAGAAGGAAGTCCGGAAAATCCCATATGCACCAATTGTTGCTCAGGCTATAAGGGTTGCAACTATTACAATGCTAACGGAACTTTTATTTGTGAAGGAAAATCTGACCCTAAAAACCAAATTCTTGTCCCAGGAATTGTGATCCACAAATTGCTTATTCAAAATGTCCCCGTTCAGAAGGAAAGACGATAATTTATCCCACAGGATGCACCACTTGTTGCACGGGGTACAAGGGTTGCTACTATTTCGGTCAAGATGGCGAGTTTGTCTGTGAAGGAGAGAGTACTGAACCCAAGGCTTGTACTCTGGAATGTGACCATAGAGTTGCATACATGACTTGCCCATCTTCTGGATTGGCCAAGCTTAATCAAGTTTGCGTCAACTGTTGCACTGCAGGAGAGGGTTGCAATCTTTATGGTCATGATGGATCTTTACTTTGTACCGGGGAGCCTCAAAGCTATAATTCCGCAGCATAAGGCCCCTGCTTATTTCTCATCAATAATCTGTTGTATGTCTATTAATGCATGAAAGAAAAGCATGACGATATATGCACTCATGTCATGCTAATCTCTGTAATGTGGGCATTAAAGTTGTTTTCCACAAAGGTGTTCAAGGGTTTAATGAAGCACTAGTTTTTTTACTTAAAATCTAGTACTAGCTGGTTGAGTCAATTAATTTGCTTTAAAAGTCAAAAGTGCACAAATATATCTCAAATCAAACATGTTAATTAAGCCACTCCCACTCTAATCAGTTAGTTAAAATACATCTCATCTCACACAATCTAAATTTACACAAATCAATGCGATAAAGAAGATTTTTATCTCTAATACAAGTATTATTAAGTTTATATTTTTTCCATTGGTTAGATATTTTAAGTTTATCAAATTAAAATACATAGTTATATATTCATGTAGTCAAAAATCATAAATGATACAGTAGCAAATATAACTTGGGAAACACATTAAGTATGGCTAAAATCCCTTAGATCCTCAAAGTATTACTGTGGCTTGAGAAATTCATACCCCGTGACATATAAAAGTTTCACATAAATGCATCCTTCTCAATCAACTTTAGGACCTCGTCAAAATAGTATTGTGTCCCTCCAAAATGTGTGTCAAAATGCATAGTCTTTATCGAGTAGTCTCTCTCTCTCTCTCTCACAAATTAAAGACCAGCCCATTTGAAGGGTAAATTAAACCGTGCAATTTCTTCTTCAATTTTCCCAGAGGCACCTCACGACACTCGCGCCTCACATAGAGAGAGAGGGGAAAGAGGAAATGTAGTAAAAAATACATTGATGGAAATTGACCCCATATTTCTTTTCCAAATGCTATATCTGTTATGAAACTTGCTATATTTATAGTAATATTTAAAAAGATATGTTATTCTTGTATTTATTTCTCACTAACTAATGTGAAGGGTAAAAATCTCTTTAATTTCTGGTTTCAGAAACTAACTTATGCCTATCGAAGTATAAGTTCTTTAAGAGATTCGGCATAATTTATGAAATATTATGATGTAAAAATATAATTTTAACTGTGCAAAAATTGTTTGTCTTGAGGGACAAAAATTAAAGACCAGTACAAAATAGGGACAAAGGTGCAAATGACCCAAAATTGAATGTGTAGTTGAGTATAAACTGGGCCCAAAATGAGAGACGGGGTCATTTGCACTTTTGTCCCTGTTTTGTGCTGGTTTTTAATTTTTTCCCTTCAAATGGATTGGTTTTTAATTTTGTTCTTCAAAATCGAACTTATGCCTAGAGAGACATAAGTTACGCATCATAATAACTAGCGTCTGCTAAACACTTGCAGTGACAGGGAAAGGATTAGACAGTAATGGAGAAATAATTAGCCATTAAAAAACTGCTTATAAACAAACAGTAAAGGATAATAAAGAATCTATTGGACTAGTGCATTGCTGATGACAAAGTGATTATATGTGAATGGAACTAATTGACGACTCTCTCCTATTATTGCTTCATTAATTTTTGGCTAAGACACATATTTACTTTTAGCATTCAGACAAAAGTTCTTATTCGCCAAACCGACACTAAGAGTTGTCTATTTTGTTTACTTTATTACAATTACAAAATAGGAAAACTAGGAACATATACATTATCTATATACTACAATTTGAGTTGTTTTTGTGTGTTTATACATGATTATACAAAGCATACACATTATATATACAATGTATATGTAGTGTTTATACATATCCAAACAAGTTGTAAGGGTACAAATCCAAGTAAGAACGCCGGAAGATGGAGTGAAGGAAAAATGGAGAGAAGCCCCATTTGCAAACTTCAAAATGACGCTTTACTCCTTGTATCAATTAATTTAGTGTTTCTATGAGATTATTGCCAAAAAATCAAAATCTTCCCTTAACATTGAGAAAGAGTTGCTATAAGCCAAGCACTCTTATAATCTACAACAGTGTTTTAAAAGGCCGGGACGTAAAGCGATGCATTTTTCATGATATGAGGCGACGCGTTAGCCTCGAGGCACTGGGCGTTAGCCCAATGAATTTAATATTTTTTAAATTAATAAAATAATTATATAAACTGCTTCATCTTAAAACACTAATAAAATCAGCAGTTGTCTAAAAAATAATTAAAATTATTTCATTAAAAAACTAATTATATTCTTTAAAAAATGAGTAGAAATTTATAAACAAACTTGAAAGAACAAAATGACTTGTAAAGAAATAAAAGCAAAGAAGGAACCCACATTCAAAGGCGTCAACCAGAGCAAATTATTGTTTTGCAGTTAATAAATTGGTAATCTTTTCCTTTACCTAGTAGAAGACGAAGAGAACGTTAATTTCAGTGTTTTTTGGGACTACATTAAGCAATTGTTTAGCAATTTTCATTCTAATTTGGAGAGAGTTTTTGAACTTACGTCCCGAAATAAAAATTCGCCCAACGCCTAACATTCTGTTTGGATGATTGTTTCCCGTGGTTCATTAATGTACAATATGGTGATTGCAAAGATGGTGTTGTACTGTATTATCTTGTATTAATGAACACAATGTTTGGATGATCAGTGTCGTTGTTGTGATTTAATAACATTTGTATTGTTTGGTTTGACTTTATGGTCCTGCATAATAACTTGTAAGTTTACTAAAATACTCTTAACTCTTAATTAGAAATTAGTTTATATATACCAATAAAACTCAGGTAAAGGATAAAATAGGAACTTTAAAAAATAAGCAGGTGGTGGGGCGGGTGGTGTGAGATGGGTGGTTATGGGGTGGGGTTTGGTGGTGGTGAGGGATAGTGGGTAGGGGTGGTTGTGGTTGTGGGGTGAGGGTGAGGGTGAGGGTGGGGGTAGTGGGTGGTAGGGTGGGGGTGGGATGATGGTGGGGGTAGTGGGTGGTAGGGTGGGGGTGAGTGGTTGTGGGGTGGGGTTGAGTGGTGGTGAGGGGTAATGGGTGGTGGGGGTGGTGGGTGGTAGGGTGGCGTGGGTGCCAGAGGGGTGGTGGAGGGTGGGTATAATGGAGAAATGAAATACGTAACCACGCAAAAACCACCAAATTCGTGGTTACAAAAATTAAACTTTTTCATGGTTATATAACCACAGAATTACAACGGGTTTACAACACTATACCACATAATTTTAAGAACAATGGATACAAATATGATTTCATAGAAAACCATACATTAATGAACCACGGAAAACAACCATCCAAACAGGGGGTAAGCCTACCCTCAAAACTATGGAACTTGAGCCACACAATACTTTCGCCTCCAGATCTCCCCGGTCCATTTTTAATACGCTCCGTCCAGGGACGCGCCCCAATAACATCTTTAAAACACAGATAATCGTGTATGTGTTTCATAAAAAGGTTGAATCGGAGGTAAAAGAAAAAATCATTTGATCATCGGGCAGTTTAAGACTATCTATGGAAAGTTCCCAAAATTTTAGCATTTCTAATATTCAATTCAAAGCTAACAACTAGATAGCTATAATTGGTCAGTCTTAGATCACAACTAGGGAATAGATTAAGGTTCTCCTAGTTTTTATAGTATTTACCTTTTGTAGAACGTGCCGTAACTCGTTGTAATGTTAACATTTATAAATGAAGTTAGCTCTAATTCATTAGCTTTGCCTAGTATAGGATTAAAGTTAGCAAAATCCGAGTACTAATTTGTAGAAATATTAGTAGTAAATGTTATGCTAAAAGATTAGTGTCATGAGAAATAGTTTACTTTTGTTTTTGCTGGAAATAAAATAAAGTGATTATTCGTGCCAGATTAATTAGTTCTTTCTTAATATACATAGATGATTTCTTTTTCAAGTTCTTAAGATGACTTGGTATGCATTTTCAATTTGAGGATAAAATAAAGAATTTAGAAATTTTACCTTAGTAATTGAATAATTCTGAAAAGTTGCATACTATACCACTCTAATTTTAACTACTTGGACAAAAAGGCTATCAAGTTCCTCGAAATATTGTTAAAATTTTCAGCTAGATTCTTCCGTCTTCCCATTTCCAGCACCTCACCCAAGAGGTCGGAAAAAAAAAATCACATATAATTATATTACAAATAAATGTATTTTTCTTTATTTATTTATTACATTGAGAAGACCAAAAAAAATCACAAAGTTATACGTTACTCCTAGTTATTTATTTTGTTGGATCCCACGTCATTGAGTTTAAGGGTATTTGGTCTCCTTATATGAAATGGGTCAATCCTCCTATCGTGAGCTAGCTTTTAGGTTAATGTAGGAAATCAATCCGTGTCTTGTATTGATGTATCAAGGTTATTATATACAAAGTAGGTATCCCTAATTAGAATGATACTAGCCTAAATTACAGGGCCTGATTACAATACATAAGGAAGGGAATATTTACAATATTTATACTATTACATAGTCTATTACACCCCCGCAGTCGAAGCGGGAGGTTGTCGTACGCTTAGACTGTCCCTGAAATCATCAAAGAGCACGCGGGAAGACCTTTAGTGAAGATATCTTTAACGGACGTGAAGGACACGAACTTCTCCACGTTTTCTCACGTACGAAATGTATGTCCATCTCAATATGTTTAGTGCGTTGGTCTTTAACGGGATTACCCGATAGGTATATGGCACTAACATTATCACAATAGACTAATGTAAGCCGGCCGACCGGACAACGAGCTCCAAAGGTTGCGAAGCCAACGGGACTCGGATACTACATTAGCAACGCCACGGTATTCGGCCTCGGCACTCCCCCCCCCCCCCCCCCCCCCCCCCCAGTAGACATAGTGTTTTTGATGACCATGAGAGGAGGTTATCGCGAGGAAGACACGGTATATGTGGAGCGGCGAGTGTCCTGGACAACCACCCCAATTATCATAAGAGACAAGAGAGAGCAATGGAGGACTTGTCTGGAGACCAAAGTCAATAGTACCTTGAATGTATCGGACTATGCGTTTAAGAGCATGCATATGGGCAACCTTAGGATCATGCATGTGAAGGCATACTTGTTGAACCGCACAGGAGATGTCCGGTCGTGTGAATGTAAGGTACGTAACGCGCGGCCAACTTACGATATTGGGTGGGATCATCGCAAGAGGGCCGGCCGTGGCACCAAGTTTGGCTTTGGTGTCGACCGGTGTCGATACAACGTTAGCCATGCCCGCACGCTCTATGTCTGACCAAATTTTTCGAGAGAGAAACATGCGTGTGAAGTCCGGCAACGTGCCGATACCCGGAAAATAGCCGAGAGGGCCCAAATCCTTCATAGCAAATTCGGCTACAGACATGATGGATTTCAGTAGAGCATCGTAAGGAGCTAATATCATCAACATATAGCTGTAAGCAATGTCGAACCTTGACAATAAATAAAGAGAGTGATCGGGTCTGTATGTGAAAAACCAATGGTGGAGACATAGTACGCAAAGCGTTGGAACCATGTGCACGGGGAGCTTGCTTAAGGTCGTACAACGATTTCTTCAAAGAATGAATGATGGGGATCTTGTGGGTCCTTAAACCCAATAGGTGATGCATATAAACGGAGTCTCGTTTTACCGTGTTTCTTGACGTCAAGGCGATGAATGGGCCAAGAGTGTGCAAGTGCAATGCTCAAGACGGTGCGAATAGTAGCCGGTTTGACGGCGGAATCGAAGGTCTCGTCATGGTCCAACTACTCCAACTGTTGAGACACATCACAGACAAGACGGGCTTTGTGCCTCTCAAAAGAACCATCAGATTTCTTTTTATGACGAAAAATCCACATAGAACGAATAAGATTCACATCAGGGGGACGTGGAACCAACTCTCACGTCCTATTATTAATTAGAGCATATTAAGTCAACCATTTTTCCAATTGTGGTCATTTAGAGCATTGACGAGGATTGCGCGGGAGGCGAGATGGAGAGAGGGCTGGAAGTATTTAAGTTGAAAGGTTGTTTGGCTTTGAAAATCCGCGTTGGCCTCTAAAACCATGCGGGAGGGAGGCGATCACGGGTGGGGGCGGTGGGGGAGGGGAGCGTAGCCTGGGCCGTGTCCCCGGCTCGAGCTAACGCGCGGTCACGGGTGGGCCGAGTGGGGGAGGGGGGGCTGGGGCCGTGTCGGCGGGTGCGGGGGCGGTGGAGGGGTGGGCAGGAACGACGGGAGGAGCGGTGGAGATAGAAAATGCAAGGTATATGGGGAAATGCCATGGTCCAAGAATTCATAGGACGTTGGGGAGGGGAGTGCAATTTGGAGAAGGAAAATTGAGTTTCGTCAAAGAGGACATGCCGTGAGATGATGATTTTGTTGGTGGACAAATCATAACACTTATATCTCATGATTCGACGGATAGCCCAAAAAACACACGGGGTGGATCTTTGCTTGTAACACAATAGTCGTAGATGGGAAAAGTGGATAGCATAGACACCCAAAAAAGAAGAATAGGAGGGGGTTCGTTTATAGAGAACTTGGGTTGGTGATTTATACCTAAGGACTTTGGTGGGAAGTATATTGAGGGAGGTTGGCCATTTGGAGAGCAATGATGCCAAAAAGAGGGGGGGACGGAGGAGTGGACAAGAAGAGTGCGCACTATGTTGTTAATGGATTTAATTTTGCATTCGCTTGCCATTTTGAGGAGATGTATACAAAAACCGAAAATTTATACCATTGAGGCGCAAAAAGATTGAAATTGCCCATTTGTTCCCGCCATTGTCACATTGAATGTTTTTAATGTCTCTTTCGATGCATTAATGCCTTAAAAGATAGAAAGATAGAATACACTTGGGACTTGTTAGAGATAGGAAAAGTCCAAAGAAAATTACTATAATCATCGAAAGAAACATAATAGCGATGCCCATTAGAACTTAAAACATGTCCATAAATCGCTATGAATGATGTCAAGGCATGTAAGCTGACAACGAATCATAAAATGGCAATTTAACATGTTTCCCCAAAGGACAAGAGGTGCAAAAAAGAAGTACGGGCCAACATTCAATTAAGGCATTACTACGAAGAGAACTAAGGATAGCTTTTCCCCGGATGGAGAATGCAAAACCAGGTGATATTGTTCACAAATGGGTGGAGTGGACCATTCACGTGGCATTGAGAGGATACAATTCCCCGGTGCTCTCACATCTCATTAGTACTCCCGTTGGGAAATCCTTCCCAAAAGCAAGAGGATCAAACTCAAGAAACATTATTATCCTTAGTGAATTTACGTACGGAAACAAGATTTTTGATGAGTTTTTGGAGCATGCAAGACATTTCGGAACGTAATTGAGCATTAGTTTATCCATAGCCTCGAATTGGAATAGTGCTACCATTACCAACAATGATTCCCGAGAATTATTGCTCAAATTAAAATAAGACGTGAGAGTACACGAGTTGGCGGTCATGTGAGACTACTGTATATACCAATTGTCATCCGATTGATGCATGGATAGAGTATGCATGGTCGCCTCCACGTTTGTTACCCCGAGTTGGGAGGAACGTGCAAATAGGCCTGCCGGGGACCCCGCGCAGCATGCGCTCGCCGGCCGCGACGTGGTCGGGTCGGCGCCGATAACGTCGGATACGGGCGGGGGCGCGTAAGGGGGCGGCCGGAAGCGGAGCGCAGGGATCAATCGGCCACCGCGCGCGCCCCGTAGCGTGCTGCCTTGCTTCGTTGGCGTTGTTGTTGTTATTTTTGCCCTGAAGCTCAATTATTATCACGTCGGTTAAGTTGTTACATGAAAAATCATTATCCTTAACAAGAGCCGCGGGGTTGGAATCGGAGCCGTTCATGGTCAGCCGTATCTTCGAGCTTCGAGTTCCGGAGCACACTTCGGGAGAAAGAAGGCAAAACATCTTTCTGGAATATGGTGACAAAGTGTGCATAAGTCTCGATTGCATACGTTGATCGGACACCGGCGACCCGACGTTGGCAAGCTGATCCGTGAGAGACAGCCTATTGTAATAGGCCATAACCGAGCCGAAGTCGGCCATTTTTGTGGTGGTGAATTCTCACTCCGGAGTGCCGCCCGTGGTGTTTGTTATCTTGGAAAAGTTGAGCAACGCGATTCCAAGCCTTCGCAACATCATCCGGGCCACGAGAATAGAGGTAAGAATATCATGGGAGACGGTGGTGTATATCCATTGAAGGACCACCGCATCTAGGCGTTTCCAGGCAAGGTTAGCCGCCTTTGTTGCGTCACGCGTGAGTTCCGCGGTGTCGGTGGGTGGTATGATGTGCTCGAGTACCCGAGAACGCGGGCCCTGGACTTTGAATAGGGTTGCCCATTCGTGATAATGGCAGTTTCCCATGTCTAGAGTGATTGGGATTAAGGATTTCACATTCGTGACGGTAAAGGCAATGAAAATTTTTGTTGTCGCCATGGAAGGGAGAAAGAGGAAGGAGGGAAAGGGCGGCTAGGGTTAGGGTTGGAAGAGAAAGAGAGGGTGGACGGCTAGGGTTTGGAAGGAAACCTGTCTCGATACCATGTAGGAAATCAATCCGTGCTTGTATTGACGTATCAAGGTTATTATATACACAAAGTAGGTATCCCTAATTAGAAATGATACTAGCCTAAATTACGGTGGCCGATTACAATACATAAGGAAGGGAATATTTACAATATTTATACTATTACATAGTCTATTAGTTAAGTTAGGCTCAAGATCCATTTCTTTAACATATTAATGACACATTTATGTTTCTATGCTGTTTTTTCATCTAGATATGTCTATTGCAACTTAATTTGTTAACTGAACAACCAGCCACTGAATTACCTGTCTATGTAGTTTTTGCTCAATGTGTTAATCTGTTATATTTAACAGGTTATTATCATTAACTTATGTCTACCAATAATCGGATGGCTAAAGTTTCGGATATTGTAATAATAATTTAGCTAGACTTGATAACCTAAGCACCTCTACTTTGGATATTAGTATCCCAGACCAAAAAAAAGAAAAAAAAGTTAATAATTCAAATGGCTACAAAGAGCTTGCCAAACTTACACTAGCAAGTACAAAAAAAATTCTACCAATCGAGAACTCAGGTTAATGTTAATTAGCCAATAAATGAATAGACTCTTCTTCTTTTTTTTTCTTTTTTTTTTTACAGCCTATTTTGGGATAATCGAACTCCATTCGGGTCTCTTTATCGTATGATAAACCACTTCGGCCAAGCCTGGTAATGTTAAAGTAACCATTTCTTATTGAATAAGATATATGTGATAATCCTTTTTCCTTACCAAGGACACTAATACTGGACAAGAGTATCCCTATCGTAAACATGATGAAAAGGATCATTTGGAATCCAATAGTTTATTTACATGTTCCGGTGCATTCGAATTCCTTAGGAAGAAGGAATTTGCCCTCACATTTATAATTTCATGCGATAAAAAGAAATTCCTTTCAAGGTTTCTTTTTCATGTGGAAGCTTTTAAAGAAAAATCTTCCTCTAGATGCTAATCTTTCAAGATTTAACATTGAAGGTGCTAGTTGTTATAAACGCATGCATAGAAAATGGGAATCATGTTTTTGCACAAAGTAGTTTGCAAAAACAAACATGGCAAATCATGACTGATCAGTGGAATCAATTACCGGTTCCCATCGAAACAATTTTCGGGCAATGGAGACAAAAACCAAGAAATATTGTTCACAAATTCCTTCTACTTATCAGATAGTATGTTGGGAAATTTGGAGAGCAAGGTGCACTAAGAAATTTGAACAAAAAAATATTACTGCTTCTAATATATGTTTTCAATCCGTATTTCAGATCAAGGTGGCAATAAGACAGAAATTCAAATCCATAGACTACACACAGAACTCGGAGCAAAGTTTGTTTACAAGCGGAAAACTTCAAAGCCGTGATAACTAGTAAGATGATCGATGGATCAAACCTACAGCAACACTTGGAAGCTCAACACATGGAAGTTACATGAAAAATCAAAACAAAGCTAACTTGTTAGGAATAGAATTGGGAATATGGTCATGGCCTTTGATACCCAACCCAATTTCGCACTAACAATTATAGTGACGCATATCCCTAGTTGGAATTTCTTGGTGTGTCAATTATCCTTCAAGCCTCAAGTAGAATCGACTCCAAGAAGGTGGTATAAATGATGATGGTTCCCTTAAACCTCCCCGGAGGTTATTGGACATTATAGAAAACACTAAGGCAAAGATGGCTCACGAAACATCTCGATAAAGCATTGCTTTAGAGAAGCGGAACGAGTGGCGGATGCACTAGCTAAATATGCAACACAAATTCAAGTCCCTAGAATGTTTTTTTGAATGGGTGACTCGCCAACGGAGGCTGAGGACCGCTCGTAATGAATAAGCTCGACCTCCCCCTCCTTTAGAGAAGAGTTAAAAAGAACTTCGTGGTCGGTGCTTTGAACCACCTTGAGGTGACTTAGAAGTTATGCATTAACTTCCTTAAGTTTCAATGCATTAGTATATTGAATAGTATATATGTGTAATCTTATGTATGGAGGTAAGGTGCCATGTCCCCCTCCAATGTAACTAATTTTTGGTTTCAATCGACATGGTAGGGTGTGAAATTATTGAAGATAAACCATGGATGAAGCTTTGAGTCCATCCATGGTGATCGCGGAATCAATTGGAAATAAAGTCTAAAGTTTGGTAACAGCCGAGAATTATGATCAATGCATTCTTCTTATTCATGAATTACATGTGTGAGGGGGATATTTATAACTACCAATGCCAGCTGTATACAGCTGGCCCCACTAATCATTTGATCCACTAACTAACTAACCGACTCTAACTAACTCAACAACTAACATTCCCTGCACTGTGATATACGCGATATACATCTAATATACATGCACAGTTTTGATCATCCTTTCAGTTTTCAACACTCCTCCTCAGACTGGGGGTGAAACACATCAATCACTCCCAGTTTGGATAGAAGGAAATGATGTTGTGCCACACCAAGCCCTTTTGTGAGTAAATCTGCAAGTTACAGCTTAGTGCTGAGGTGAGTTAGTTGAATCAGTCCTAGTTTGAACTTTTCCCTTACAAAATGACAATCTATCTCTATGTGTTTGGTTCGTTCATGAAATATGGGATTCCCTGCTATCTGAATAGCTGCTTTACTGTCACAAGATACCTTAACTGGCAGTGTAATCTCCACATAAAGCTCTTTGAGCAATCCCAGTTACCAAACCAATTCTGAGACTGATGCTGCCATAATCCTGTATTCTGCCTCTGCTGAACTGCGACTGACTGTATGTTGTTTCTTTGATTTCCATGAAATGAGTGATCCTCCAAGTTGAACAACAAAACCAGTTACTGATCTTCTTGTATTTGGACAAGAAGCCCAGTCTGAATCACAATATACATCGGTGCCTGTGATGGCACTCCTCCTCAGCAAAATTCCCAATCCTGGTGCCCCTTTTACATACCTTACCACCCTCAGAGCTGCATTCCAATGGGACCTTTTAGGTTGCTGCATGAATTGGCTCAACACTTGCACTGCAAAGCAAATGTCTGGCCTTGTGATGGTCAGATATATCAGCTTCCCAAACAATCTTTAATAGGATCCCATATCTTCTAGTACTGGATCATTCACTCCTTTGTCTGCACCATCAACTGTGGTATCATACTCTACTGATGTCAGTTTAACATTTGGTTCAAGTGGAGTTGATGCAGGCTTCGCACCACTCAGTCCCACATCAGAGATCAAGTCCAAAGTGTACTTTCTCTGGTTCAATAGTATCCCATGTTGAGATCTCAACACTTCTATCCCTAGGAAATACTTCAGTACTCCTAAATCCTTTACTTTGAATTGGCTATGCAAATATTCCTTTGTCTCAGCTATGAGTATTGTGCTACTTCCTGTTATAAGCAAATCATCCACATAAATCAAAACTATTGCCAAGTTTGTTCCAAGTCTCTTTGTGAACAAGGAATGATCATATGAACTCTGTGAGTAGCCTGCATTTACCAAAGCATTAGTCAACTTAATATTCCATTGTCTAGATGCTTATTTCAAACCATACAATGACTTCAATAACTTGCATACTCTTGTCTCCCCTTGCTTATTAAATCCTTGAGGAAGTGACATGTATACTTCCTCATCCAAGTCACCTTGAAGGAATGCATTATTAACATCCATTTGAAACAACTCCCAATCAAAAGAAGCTGCAATACTGATCACAGTCCTGACTGTCACCATTTTTGCTACTGGTGAAAAAGTCTCATGATAATCTAAACCTGCCCTTTGTGTATATCCTTTAGCAACTAATCTTGCCTTGTATTTGTCTAGTTCACCATTTGTTTTTAGCTTTACCTTATATACCCATTTAGATCCAATAGTCTATTTTCTTGGAGGCAGTTTAACAAGCTTCCATGTCTTGTTTTCTTCTAATGCATCAATCTCCTTGCTCATAGCTTCTATCCACAACCTATCAGTAGAAGCCTCTTTGAAACTCTTAGGTTCCACTACAGCTGAAAAACACCCTAGGTATGCCTGATAGCTCAATGACAAATGAGAGTATGATATGTGATCTGATATGGGATAAGCACAATGACCAGCAGGATTGTGTGTCATAACATAGTCCTTGTGCCAGATAGGTGGTTTGATGCTTCTGCTTGGTCTGAGAAGTGCCTCTTCTGCCCCAATTGGCATCTGTATATCTATTTCTTCATGGGCATGTAAGATAGGTTGGCCTGCATTTGGTGCCACCACTTCTGCATTCCCAGTTGGTGGACCATAAACATCAGATGCAACCTCATCATCATTTGTAGCAACATCAGTATCTGCATTCATCTGTGCATCATGTATATCATCTTAAGTTGCAGGATCCATATCAGCCTGTTGTTCAGGATCCATATCAACCTGTTGTTCATCTTGGACTGCAAGATGATCTGCTTGTTGTGGTTCCACAACAAGAACATCATGATCAGATGTAGTGCTTGATGGACTAATCAGATCTGCTCCCCTTGGTGCATCAAGAACTACAGGTTGAGGTGACAAGAGAAACATATCATCTGGATTAATAGGGTCATCTCCTTTGAAAGGGAAGAGGGATTCTTGAAAAATCACATCCCTGCTAATGAACAACAACTTAGAATCCAAGTCATACAGTCTATAGCCTTTCTGAGTTTCAGAATAGCCAATCAGTACGTACTGCCTTTCTAGCTCTTTCAGCAAATTTATCACCTTTAGGGAGTTTTCTTGCATAGCACAGGCACCCAAACACCCTTAGGTGATCAAGAAGGGGTGGTTTGCCAAATAAACACTCATATGGACTCTTGCCACCTAGGACCAAGGAAGGCAATTTATTAATCAAGTATACTGCTGTTCTGACACAGTCTCCCCAAAAACTAATAGGAATACCACTTTGGAATCTTAAAGCCCTTGCCACCTCTAAGATATGTCGATGTTTCCTTTCTACTGTACCATTTTGTTGAGGTGTATATGGGCAACTGCTTTGATGCACAATACCATATGAAGCAAATAATTCAACACAGTTAGAATTGAAAAACTCTGAGCCATTGTCTGATCTGATTGTTTTAACACTGCAGACAAATTGATTATTTATCATACAAAGGAAATCCTTCAACACATTGTACACTTCACATTTGGATTTGATAAGACAAATCCAAGTATACCTGCTAAAGTCATCTACCAAAGTAACAAAGTACTGATTATGATCATAGGTTGGTTTTCTGTAAGGACCCCGTAGGTCTAAGTGTACAAGTTGAAAATAGCTGTAGTCTTATTTTTACTGACAGGGAACTTTAGTCTATGATGTTTAGCTAATGGACAAACCTCACAGTTCTCCTGGACACTATCATCTATCTTAAGGTTGAGTGATGAGATGTACTTCATTGTACCTAGTGAAGGGTGTCCTAGCCTCAGATGCCATAACTGACAGTCTTTATTGGTATTGAATGTAGTGTTGCTCACTTTTGGGGGTATGTGGTGACCAGACTCCTTCAAAATGTATAGTCCATCCTTCTCTCTACCAATCCCCATTACCTTGCCATTGAAAAAGCCCTGAAATATATAAAAATCAGGCACAACACAGCTCTTTTGTAATCTTTGACACTGATAATAGATTAAACTTGAAATCTGGGACATGTAGCACATTTGAGATTTTGTGTCCATCAAGGACAGATGCATCTCCTGCACCTGTTATGTGTGATCCATCACCTGTTGGTATTTGCACCTTACTACCTTGCTGTTGTCCTAGACTTCTAAGTGCAGTTAGAAGATCCTTACAAGGGGTGATATGGTGTGATGCACCTGAGTCAATAATCCACTCACATGCAGTAATTTGAGTCAATAAAGTAGTTATACCTGCCATGTTAGACATGTATTTGGAAGAGGATGATTCATCCAGCTTGTTGAGCACCTCATTGTACTGTTGTGGTGTAAACAATCCACCATTCTGTTGTTGTGTAACACTGCTTTCTCCTGGTCCATCTGTGGTGGTGGAATTGGCAAATGATTTGAGCTCTCTCTGACCTCCTTGGTTCTTGCTCTTGAAGTCAGCAGGGTACCCCACTAGCCTATAGCAATCCTCAGTTCTATGATTTCTATAACCACAACAACCACAGACTTGCCCAGCCTGTCCTACTCCCTTTTTATAATTGTAACTTTGAGTTTTTCCTGCCATCATAGTTAGGACTTCCCTATGTGGAGCTTTGTTTTTATCTACCACACCTAGCAGCCTTTGACTCTCTTCTTGTGTGACTACTGCATATGCTTCATTCAGAGTCACATCAGAACCTTTAGCTAGCAAGTTGCTTCTGATGTTACTGTAACTTTCATTCAGTCCCATGAGAAACATCAGCAACCTCTGAGATCTAAGGTGTTCTACATAAGGTTTTGACTCTGCACACTTGCAAATAGGCAATGGCACCATCACATCCATTTCATCCCAAAATACTTTCATTTTAGATTAGTAAGTAGTCACTGAATCATTACCTTGCTTTAAGCTTGCTATTTCTACCCATATGTGATAGATTCTGGTGAGATTTGATCTGTCAAATCTCTCCTTGAATTCTTCCCACATATCCTTGGCACTTGAAGCATAAACAATGTTGGAGATTAATTCACTCGACACTGTGCTCCCTATCCATGACAAAACAATTGCATCACATTTTTCCCACAATTCCTCTAAGTATCCCCCATAACTACTCTTCACACAAGTTCCAGTGATGAAGCCTAGCTTTCCTTTTCCTCTTAGAGCCAACTTCATTGATCGACTTCATAGATTGTAGTTTTCTGGTCCAGTAAGTTTAACTGGGATTAATACAAGTCCTGGTGCATCAGAGGCTTGCAGATATAAGGGATGATGATGATCAATTGTAATTTGCGTCTCAACTGGTGTTGATCCTGTTATTTGCTTCGATTTTGAGCTTCAAAAAACTATTCTCTAATGGAGTTTTAATGGCAGATTACGATCTATGGATCACTGCTCTGATACCATGTGAAATTATTGAAGATAAACCATGGATGAAGCTTTGAGTCCATCCATGGTGATCGCGGAATCAATTGGAAATAAAGGCTAAAGTTTGGTAACAACCGAGAATTATGATCAATGCATTCTTCTTATTCATGAATTATACGTGGTGAGGGGGATATTTATAACTACGTCTGCATTTGTATACAACCTGCCCCACTAATCATTTGATCCACTAACTAACTAACCGACTCTAACTAACTCAACAACTAACATTCCCTGCACTGTGATATACGCGATATACATCTAATATACATGCACAGTCTTGATCATCCTTTCAGTTTTCAACATAGGGGTCTGCCAAACCCCCCATCACTACGATGGTGATGGTTTCTGGAAAAAAAAAAAAAAAAAGAATAGACTCTCTTTTTTAATCACTGGTTTGCTATAAATAGGTGGAGGAAGATAGACCCTCCTTACCCAAAAAAGAAACAAGGTAATTTATCACGATCAAGAAAGCATCCATAATGGCTGTTCACAAAGAAGTCAGTTTCCTTGCTCACCTACTACTTGTTCTTGGTAAGATTTTCTATTGTCCTTTTTCTCTTTTCTTCTTTGATACATACAGAAGTAGTGTTGCTTTTCCTTAAAATTGAGCTATATTTGTTGTAGGAATGTTTCTACTTGTAAGCAGCACGGTGGAACATATTCATCCCAAGAAATGTACCAGAGAATGTGGTAATTTTGCCTACGGAATATGCCCCCGCTCAGAAGGGAGTCCGAAAAATCCCATATGCACCAACTGTTGTGCAGGCTACAAGGGTTGCCACTATTACGGTGCTGACGGAACTTTTATTTGTGAAGGAAAATCTGACCCTAAAAACCCAAACGCTTGTCCCCGGAATTGTGATCCAAAAATTGCCTATTCAAAGTGTCCCCTTTCAGAAGGAAAGACGATAATTAAACCCACTGGATGCACCACCTGTTGCACAGGTTACAAGGGTTGCTATTATTTCGGTCACGATGGCAAGTTTGCCTGTGAAGGAGAAAGTATTGAACCCAAGGCTTGTACTTTGGAATGTGACCATAAAGTTGCTTACATGACTTGCCCATCTTCTAAATTGACCAAACTTAAGCCAGTTTGCGTCAATTGTTGTACCGCAAAAGCGGGTTGCAAACTCTATGGTCATGATGGATCTTTACTTTGTACTAGAGAGCTTAACAATCATTAATAATCCTCATAAGGGATCTGATGCTTTCTAATCAATCTATAATTATGTAGTTGTCCAAAGATGAAATAAAAGTATGACGATATATGCATTGTCATGCTAATCTCTGTAATGTGGCATTGAAACTTTTCCACAGCTTGCGCAAGAGATTAATAAAGCATTAGTTTCTTTTAATTACTTCTAAACTCTAGTATTAGCTAGTTTACTTAATTACTTCACTTTGAAAGTCGTAAGTGCACAAACTTATTATTGCAAATAATCCAAGGGCACAATTAACACTAAAACGTTGAAGCCCATCAAATCTTTTAACTGGCTTTAATTAACATTTATTTGTATAAAAAGAATTAATTAATGGTTCGGCAAGATTTTAAATGGTAATCGAACTGAATATAGTGAAATAGGAAAATGGAATACAATACCAAGGAGAATTTATTTTATTTCTTTGGAATGAAGTCAGTACCCGTTCTTCTAGGAGGATTTGCTTTCAACACCATCAACTCCGTTAATGTAATTCATCAACTTGATGCTCTAATCGACTTTCATGCATGCATAATTGCTGAGGGAAATATTCTATATAATCACTAAGTTTTATCATTCATTTGCTCACATCCTAGTATTTTACTTAATCACTCAGCTTTCATAATGAAATCGAATTTTTCTGCTTTTCATTTCACTCCTCTTTGCCACCAACTGTTTGACAAATTCAAGACTTTGTGAAGCAACCAAACCCGAACCCTTACCGGTACGTGATTCTAATGGAAATATGTTACGAGAGGGAACTAATTATTATGTCCAACCAATTTACCCAGACGAGGCCTGGGGATTTGAATTGGCCACCATTAGCAATCATCACAAGCCGTGCCCACTAGGCATAGTTCAAGAAGACCATTACCCTAACACCCCAGTGTTATTTTCATCAGTGAATCCTAAAAAAGGCATTATTCCCTTGTCCACTACCTTTAACATTGACTACAACTTGTCGTACACAGTGATACTAAGTCCAGTGATGTCATCTGGACTATGGGCCCTTACAATCGATGGGCCCAAAGCTACTTTTTATTACTCGGCGAAGTGAAAGGAAATCCTAGTCGAGAGACGATAAGGAACTGATTTAAGATTGAGGTGTTTGGTGATAATTATAAGATTAGCTATTGTCCATGGGTGTGCAGGGATTGCAAGATAATGCGCATGGATGTTGGCGTAATTGAATGTAATGGGCAAAAGCATTTGGGTCTAAGTAGTGTTCCGGTTGAAGTGAAGTTTGTGAATGACACATGAAATTAATCTAAGCAATAATGCACAACTAGTTGTGAATTGTGATAATAACATAGTAGTATAACTACTTATGCAATTAATAATTAATGAGCCGATATGGCATGACCTAAATCTGTAGTTTTCTCCATGCAACCCATAAAACAATCTTGCTTGAAATTTATGCAATTTGAAGTATATCAGTTTCTTAAGAATTACTCCCTCTGTTCCATTTTGAGTACTACTACTTATGTAATTGATAACTAATAAGCCGATATGGCATGACTTTTCATGGGTGTTTCAGTGTTTGTAAGCAATTGTTGTTCTTGGCCTAAATCTGTAGTTTTCTCTATGCAACCCATAAAATAATCATGCTTGAAATTTATGCAATTTGAAGTATATCAGTTTCTTAGGAATTACTCCCTCTGTTCCATTTTACTTGACCCTTGTTAGTTATTCTTAAAAGTCCCCTCATTTCAAAATAAATGAATTTTTGAGACTTTTTCTTCGTCCAAAGTAAGTAAATTTTTCAAAATCCAAGAGGTTATTAATTGAATTTTTCCAAAGTTACTCTTCTTTTTAATAGTTTTTCCAAATCCCAACACCCCACTATTTCAATCTTTAAGAAAAGTTTAGGCAAAAGACATCGGGTAATTTAGGCCTTATTCGACTGCACTTAATGGAGGTCTGAATATGACTGGTTCAGAGCTTAAGTTATTATGAGCATTTGTTTATATTAAAATCTAAACACTTATTTGGTCTGAATACGTCTTAATCATTAAAATCTTGAACAAAGTCTTAATATCATTAAGAGGTATTTTTGTACGAATAATTTTTACCGTCCCTTTATCTACAACCACCAGCTCCACCCCTACCCCCACCCTCACCCTCCCCACCCCACCCCACCCACTCTCCAACCCCACCATGTCGCACCCCAAATCTGGGCCTGGTCTTAACACGGCGCACGGTGCCTAACTACATGTGACCGAGCGAACCAACTGGCTAGCTGAATCAACATGTGATATCAAAACATACGGAATGGGAAAATAAAATTAACACGTGTTGATCTACTAAAAGTCTGAATGAAATAAATAAAATCATAGTGCGAAAACACTGATATAAATCTGAGACATAAACTGTAGCCCAACAT
Organism: Lycium ferocissimum; assembly: GCF_029784015.1. Lineage (NCBI taxonomy): Eukaryota > Viridiplantae > Streptophyta > Magnoliopsida > Solanales > Solanaceae > Lycium > Lycium ferocissimum. The sequence continues at coordinate 14,081,336 of NC_081346.1, read as the reverse complement.
GGCTAACATAAAGTCTCTGACTAACTACAACTATAGTCTGTGAAGTCTCTAAAGAGTACTGAAATACTGAATGTTTATCGGGATAAGGCCCCCGGCATACCTCACTGACTAAAATATTGTAAAGAATGAAACTATGATAACGCCCCGAAAGAGTAGGGGCTCACCAAGCAGCTGATACGCGAATCCTAGCGGGCAAATCCGTCATCCTATAATTCTGTACCTGCAACGTGAAATGCAGGCCCCGGGCAAAAGGGGGCGTCAGTGCAATTGAATTATACTGGCATGTAAAGCAACTGAAAGATGAACTGTAAATGGGGTGCTCGGGAAAGGGCAGCCCAAATCAACAAACAGATAATATACTCTAACTGAAACTAAAAGGCGAACATATTGATAGTTGAACTGAACAAGAGAAGTAAAGTAATAAGTACTCCCTATTCTGAATATGAAGTCACTTGTTTTAACTGAGTTAATAGTATGGCGCCTCGGCCCAATATAAATGCACAAATCGGTACACCCGTTTCTATCTATATTGGGATTTAGTTCCTTTCTATTGCAATATTCAGCCCACTTTGAGTACCATGATTTTTGCTTCTTTTTTTTTTTGTACATTAATGATAAATAGTTTAAAATAATTACTACATAAAATTGAAGTGTGTGTGTGATCACAATCAAAAGAGAAGTTTATATTACGAAGTTAAGTTTAAAGAAAAGTCTCTGAAATTATCCTAAAGTTTTACAAATAATTATTAAGTCCGACATTAACTCTAAACTGCTCAAGTCCTCGTGAGTTCGATTTCGTGCAATTTTTGTAACTTTAAAGTAAATTTTTTGACGTTATTTCCATTTCTGCCCGTCATGTTTGCAAAAGTTAGGTGTCTCCTAGGGGATCCATAGGAAGGGCGTTCCAGTGAGAACTAATTGTATTAGACTACTATTTATATTTCCCAGCATACTCATTGTATTAAATATTTAAATGTCCTAATCAATTTTCGCACAAATTTAATTCTAATAATCTACTGGCATTGGCTCTTGGAATTTTGTATTACCCTTTAATACCATTAAAGAAATGTGGATTGCAATCCCAGGGCACAAGACAACAGGTATGATTTTAAAACAAATGAATTTATCAGTGGCTCAGTTGGTATGATTGAATATATTGAAAACGGAATGCAATGCCAAGGAGAAGAAAGAATAAAGTTCAGTGAAGTCAAAATCCGTTTACATCAATACAATTCGATTTGCTGGTGGTGGAAAAGCACTATGTAATGACATATTATTTAGTTCATTTTGCTCACATCCATACTTTCTTAAATCAGAACTTAACAAACAGTGTAATTTGTAAACATCAACCTGGCAATGAAGTTACGTTGATAATTCTGCTTTTCGTTTCGCTTCTCTTTGCCACTAACTGCTTCACAAATTCAAGATTTTGTGAAGCAGCCGAACCCCCTGCAGTGCGTGACAGTACTGGAAAATTGGTCCGTGCAACAACTTATTATTTTATTCAACCAGTACATCGAGAAGTCGATGGCTGGGGGTTTCAGCTTGGCCGTACTGGCGGGAGGGATAAGCGTTGTCCATTGGGCATAGTTGGACAAGACTATTACAACGGCACTGCAGTACAATTTTTACCGGTAAACTCTAAGAAAGGCGTCATTCGCTTATACACCGACTTGAACATTGATTTCAACACGTATACAGTTTGTGATGGATGGAATACTGTCTGGAAGGTCGGTCAGTACGACGAACCATCCGGACGGTACTTTGTAACACTCGGTGGAGTGAAAGGAAATCCTGGTCGAGAGACGATAAGTAATTGGTTTAAGATTGAGGAGTTTAGTAATAATTACAAGATTACATATTGTCCATCGGTGTGCGGGGATTGCAAGGTCACGTGCAAAGATGTTGGCATAGTTGAATACAATGGGCAGAAGCGTTTGGCGCTAAGTGATATTCCGGTTCAGGTGAAGTTTGTGAAGCTCGTACAGTAAAGTCTCTCATGGAAAAGTTTAAGCATGCAAGACTAGTTTGATGACGCCTTTGTTGTGATAATAAAGCAATTTAGATGCGTGGTGTGTGTTTGTATTTCTTTTCTATGAAGTGCCATGTGTATGTGTATGTATTTCTTTGATAAATAAGTTCAACTTTATGTAATAAGCCGATGAGGCGTGATCATTATGGGTGTTTGCATCTATCTCATAAACAAATTGTTGGTAATATAATAACAGTTTTATGTCTACTTTTATAGAATCTTCATTAGTCTAATAATAATAATTCTGACTTAGTATTCCCACCAAAATATAGAAACTCAATGCCTCAAACAAAACACAGATTAGTTGTTGAGTCCAAAACTTCACCAAGAACACCTTCCTTCGACAAATTAAACTTCTCTTTTATAACTAAGTTGGGACTTAGACTTTTTCTTTATTCTCACCATTCTCTGTTTCCACAACACCAATCTCACTTGTTTATGCACACTATGATATCTTTCTATATCACGTGCTGAAGAAAGACTTATATATGACTTATATATTTATAGGTATAGGGCTTCCCATAGTATTTTCCTAGAATATATACAAATCTCATTCCTACCCCTCCGCCCCACCTCTCATAGTATTTTTGTAGGTTACATGTAAATTCTTTTAGGATAATATTTTCGGTTATACATACCAAACACAAGAAAATAAGTAAACTTGGGAATAGATTTTCATCCTCTGAATAAAAGGTTGAATCCAGGCAAAAAAAAAAAAAAATTGACTTGACTATTGAGAAGCTTAGCCTATGTATGGAAAGTTCCCATAATTTCAATGTCTATTCAAAGGTAACAACTAGATAAGCTATAATTGGCCGTCTTAGATAACAACTTGGGCTAGTTTTTTATAGCATTTTAACTTTATTTAGTAGTAGAACTTTCCGTAACTCGTTATAATGTTAACATTTATAATTTAGATTAGCGCTAATTTATTAGCATTCCCAAGTATAGGATTAAAGTTAGCAAAATGTGAGTACTACTCTGTAAAAATATTAGTAAATGTTATGCCACAAGATCAGTGTCACGACAACAAGAAAGCAAAATAGCGGGACTTTTCGTTTTTGCTGGAACTAAAGTGATTGTTCATGCCAGATTAGTTATTCTTAATACTCCCCACATTTCTAAATAAATGAATTTTTGGGACTTTTTCTTCGTCCAAAATAAATAAATAAAATTTTCAAAGCCCACATGGTTATTAATTGAATTTTTCCAAAGTTAATCTTCTTTTTAATAGTTTTTCCAAATCCCAATACTCATTATTTCAACCTTTAAGAAAAGTTTTGGCAAAAGACATCGGGTAATTTGGGCCTCATTCTTCTGCACTTAATGGGAGCCTGAATATGAATGGTTCAGAGCTTAAGTTATTAAGTGCATTTATTTACACTAAGATCTAAGCACTTATTTGGTCTGAATACATCTTAATCGTTAAGATCTTGAACAAAGTCTTGTTATCATTAAGAGGTATTTTTGTATAAATAATTTTTACCGTCCTTTATCTACAAGCACCACCTCTACTCCCAGCCTCACCCTCACCCCCCACCCCACCCACCCTCGACCCGCCCATGTCGCACCCCCAAATCGGGCTGGTCTTAACACGGCGCACGTGCCTAACTACGTATGTGTTAGAAGCGAACCAGTAGGGTTGAGTCGAATCAACATGTGATATCAAAACATACAGAATGGGAAAATAAAACTAACACGTGCTGATCTACTAAATGTCTGAATGAAATAAATCATAGTGCGAAAACACTGATATAAGTCTGAGACATAAACTGTAGCCCAACATGGCTAAAATAAAAGTCTCTGACTGACTGCAGCTATAGTGTATGAAGTCTCTAAAGAGCACTGAAGTACTGAATGTTTACTAGGACAAGGCCTCTGGCACACCTCACTGAGTGAAATACTGCAAAGACTGAAAATACGATAATGCCTCGAAAGAATTGGGGCTCAAAAAGCGGCTGATACGCGAATCCCCAGCGAGCAAACCGTCGTCCTCTAAATGCGTCCCCACGTGAAACGCAGGCCCGTAAAAAAAAGGACGTCGATACATTTGAATTATACTAGTATGTAAAAACAGCCCAGAAAGATGAGAGCGTAAATGGGGTGCTCGGAAAAGAGCGACCCAAATCAACAAACGAGATAATATCTTGTAACTAAAGCTGACGGTGAACATCTTGATAGTTGGGCGGAACAAGAGAAGTAAAGTAATAGGTACTTCCCTATTACGAATATGAAATCACTTATTTAAGCGAGTTAATAGTATGGCGCACCCGCAATATAAGTACACAAATTGGTGGCCTTGGCCAAGTAAATGCGTCAGTTTGTGGCCTAGGCCAAGTATGCGTATACATGAGGCGTATACTCGAGCGAAAGATACATATATTCAATATTCATATTAAGGAACGAATCATGCGAGATGCAAATCAGCAGAATGCGAACATTACTATCTTGAGACATATATTCGTAGATGATTATGGAGTTTAAAGCATTAACAGTTCATAAGCATACTGAGTTTTTAAGCTTGAGACTCATGGGATATCAAACGCGAGCCTATACTGACTAAGTACTGAGTTCACGACATTCGGAATGGCAATCATGAATGAATTACGAAACTATATCGTTTAGAGAATGGAAGTTATGAAACTATGAATTACGAAACTATATCGTTTAGAGAATGGAAGTTATGAAACTAAGGCTTAACTCTATTTCTGAGGCAATTCATAATAGTCGCAAAAGAATGTTGCATGGGGAGAATCACCAAACATTCCACGCATAGAGAGTTGGCCTAACATACCTTAACTCGGCCTTTAAGCGTAATACAATGTTCGTCACCCTTTTCAACTTTAATCTATAGCAATAAAAAGTTAAGGGGAATCAATGTTAGCAAGGATACTCATGCTTTGGTCATCTAAGCATTTTATCAAACACTTGGCGGGCATGAAGCTCCACAACCTTCATTAATGGTGTTTCTTCCCCCAATTACCCAACCTCTTGCCTCTAGATGATTCTACAAATCTCAAAAAGATATAATTAACATCATTCTTCATCACGCATATGATTACAACAACCCTAAGTCAATAGTTCAACCATACAATAGTTCATACGTTTCTATTATCAAACCCATTAACTTATCTCGCAAGAACTTAAGAGTCTAATCACCAATTCACAACTATAATCGATTAGAGGGGGAATGAATTACCTTTTTGTTGTTCTATCTTCTTGAAGAATACTGGTACAAAAAACCAAAAAAAAAGGTTCCTCACCAATCAATATTGCTGGAATTGAAATTCTATGGATTACACTACCAAAAAAAATGCTGAAAACCAACCCAAAAAAATTGATATTTCTGACCTCACGAGGTCGATTTCTGAGAAAAAACGACCTCAAAACCGACCTCAAAAGTAGGTCGGGTATGGGCAAGTCGCAAATAATAAGTGATCTCATGAGGTCGGAAAAAAGCAATCACACGTGGTTGGTACATGATTCGTCCAACAAAAAAAATTAACAGACTGACCTCATGTGGTCGGTATATTAAATTATTACTTTTTCAATGAAAGCATTAACGATCACATGAGGTCTGTAAATTATATTAGTTTTTGTTTGCTTTTTCAAGTTATCGACCCAGTGTGGTCGTCATATTGAATTTTTTTTTTTTTTTTGTTCTACGCCGCGTGAGTCGGTAACTATAAATTAAGAATAATGACAATCATGAACCGACCTCGTGGGGTCGGTTTTATGCAAAATGCAATTTGTTTGTCGACCTCGTAGGGATCGGGTTCTTTAAAATCTAGATAATGATATGAACTGTTGAGCCCTCATGTGGTCAATTTCTTTAAAATGTGAAAAAAATGATATGAACACAACCAACCACATGAGGTCGGTTTCTTTAAAATACGAAAAATGAGATTAAGATAACCGACCTATATTGCCCAGGGTAAATTCTTCTGCGGAAAAATTGGCGACATTTTGCTATTTTTGCGAGCCTTTTTTGCCAAAAATGAAAACCAATTCTATATTTAGCTAAAACCAACTCAAATAACGCAGCGATCCAACAAGCACATATAATAACATGCGACAACCACGTCTTACGCATCCAAATTGACACAAAACTACTTCAAAGTTAAGTCAAAATGTAATTCAACATTCACAAAAAAAATTAAACTACTTCAACCTTTGCAAACATCCACAAAACATTATACTAGTCTACATCAAATTAGTCTACAACATCAAACTACTTTAACTTTCACAAGTATCCACCAAAACACTTTCACATTTTTACTAATCCACAAAAAAATTCATAAGTTAGTAAGGTGCTTAAAATTCAACCATGCTATGGTGTGTTTGACACGTGCTCCCCATCATCATCACCACTACTTGGCTCAGCTACAAGTCGGTGTTCTTGACCGACCTCTTAATGTTGTGACCTAGATTAAGAATGGGAAGGTCGACCTTTGGAGCTACGAGGGTTATCAGGACAAGGGGGAATCCCCCTGAAAGAAAGTAATGAGTCTAATTGAGCTTTTATGCCGCGGTGCTCGCGCCCCCTCTCCCTATCCTCGCCGGCTGTGGCTACTCGTCCCTCCCCGTACCTATGTCGCGACCAAGCGAGGGGCCGTGACGGGCTGGGAGTTAACCTTTATCGAGGCACCTCTCATCATACTTGCATAATCGTATCTAGGTGAAATACTTGGCTAACTCCACGATTACCATGCATCATAATACAAACTCCATCGGACTAAGGCAACATACATAAACATCATCAACCAAGCCCATATATATATATATATACATATATATATACACACAAAAAAAAGCCGACAAGGCTATCAAAATGATATACAAAGTATAAGCTTGGGCAAAGTGAGAGATATCTAGCTATACACGTACGTCTACGAGCATCTACGAAGAGTATGTAAAATCATAAAAGACGAGACGGGACCCCACCATGCCCGGCTATGTACACAAAAGAATAGTACCAACTACTACAACTTCGAATCAAATGGAGCTCTTCTAGGCAATCTCTAAGGAGGCAGCCTAAAGGTAGAGTCTGTCTCCCCTCTGCACTGCCAAAGCGTGAACGCGACATCCCTTGAGCAAAGAACGTCGGTACAAATAATGTCTCGAGTATGTAAGACATGAATAGCAACATGATAGAAATATGAAGAGCAACATAAGATAAATGAATCATTTATACCTCGAAATACTTCTTAAGACGTTAAATACGTACTTACTACGACCTTTTTCTAAGGAAAAGCATTCATACATGTACATATAATGATACCATACCCGACCATATATGTTACACCTCGGGAAATTTTCCGTTAATGCACAGTGAGTAGACTAATGAAGGGCACGAAGTATACGATGTTTCGATAAGTGAGAAATAGCATTTGATGATCCTAATTGAGATTTCAAAGACATTCGAGGTAAGAGAAGAAAGTTGCCAAGAAAAGGCAAGGTATACGTTATGTATCGGAAAGTTCACAGTACCAAGTTAATGATGACTTAGCGATGTTTTGGAGAAAGAGTTTATAACGTCCCTTAGATTGTTAATGAGGTGCTAAACAAGTGTCAAGAAGGTTCCATAAGGATTGGAGATCGAACGAAACGACGGAATCCATTTCGAATGGAGTTATACGACCATTATACGGTCCCCGTATAAGGGGGTATAAACTCCCGACGGGGAGATGATTTTCTGGTTGGTGAACCACGGCCACTTATACGGGCCGTACAATACTATACGGACCGTATAAAAGTGTCAGTATAATGCAAGCAGGGCCGATTTTTAGTTTTTGTATAAATAGATGCCTTGGGTTCTTTTACTTCATTTTTCAAATGTATTGAGAGCTCAAAACCCTTCTCACAAGCACATTCCACTCAAGTCCAAGAGAACACAAAGATCAAAGACTAGAATCAAGTGTTTATGTGTTAGAGAGCTTCCAAGGGTTAGAGGACTACAAAAGATTCATTGGAGGTGAACTAGGGTTTTGGTTCAAGTGAAGTATTTCCACTCAAGGTTCATTCCTACACCATCTAAGGTAAGTTTTATGGTATTTCCATGTTGTTTAAAGTATTGTGACATTGAAAGACTTGGATTGTAGAAGAATATAAAAAATGGGTCTTGAATGTGAGAATAGTGATATTCGTGAGTAGTAGTCTGGATTGAGTTATGATTCTTGATATGTTGTGATTATGATTATGCTATAAATGACATTAAGAATATGGGATAAACGTTTCATATGAACGTACGTAATAGTGTACTATGACCATGGATATGGATGACTTGAAGTGAATTGAGGAATGTGGATAATGTAGGTGAATAAAGACTATTGTTATGATGTTATGAATGATATTATAGATGTTTGGGAGTTGATGTATGATATGGAGGAAGTTGTATAAACAAAGGAGATGCTGCCCAATTTTCTCTAGCTTTAGTCAAGTATGCTAAGCTATCAATTTTCTAATGTTAGTATAACTCTAATGAAGGTAGAAAGCATGAGCATTGAAGGAGAACGTTCAGCGATAGAATAGTTGAACGAAAAGGTATGTAAAAGGCTAACCATTCTTTACAAGGCATGGTTCCTTGGCCAAATATCTATTCTTTTTCCCATGAGCC
>NC_081346.1:14008919-14072588 GCF_029784015.1 Lycium ferocissimum | reverse complement strand
CCCATTCCCAAAACAACTAAACTACAAATTTAAAATTAATTCCTCACTTCTACACACACTACTATATAAGCCACTCTACTACATCCATATTTTTCCATGAATTTTTTTTCCATCTTTTTTTTTCTATATGTTATAACAACAACCAACATACTACATAAAATTCATTCATCACTTCAATGCTATACAACACATTATTCGGCCAATCATGGCATGTACACGGCCCCAACACCAATTCCACATTCTCATGAATTTCATTTATTTTCATGCACTCTAAAGACGTATAAATTATCCACAACATATATAAGGGAGATTGAGTCTTACCTCTTCCACTCATTCTTCCAACTTTCGACTATGGCTAAACAACACCAAAAGAATGATTGAATCACTCCAACAACCTTTCTTCATGTTAATGAGGGACTTCCATTTGGTTGAAGTGCTTGGAAAGAATTAATTTTTCTTGACCAATCTCCATGGCCCTATTTTTGCCAACCTTGGCCGTGCACTTCTCCTTCTTGCTCTTCTTCTTCTTTTTTTTTTTTTTTTTTGTTTCTTTCTTCCCTTAATGGTCTTGAATTAAAACATGACTTATATATATATATATAGCTACGAGCATGTGAGTGGCACATGCTCTTCCCCTATTTCTTTCTTCTTTTCTTCTCTAAGAAATTCTTCTTTTTCTTGATTTTCTCTTCTTTTCTTGAATTCCTTGTTGGTCAAAGAAGACAAGTGTCTTCTTTGTAAACTTTAGTCCCTCTATATTTACACTTTTGCCCTTTTCTTTCTTTCTACGTAGAACTTTCTTCCTTTTCTTGAAAATTAACAAAGAAGACCAAATTTCTCCTTATGCAAGTTTGGGCCCCTTCAAGAAATTTTCTTGAACTTTTGTAAAATTACCATTTTTGCCCCTTGACTTCCACAATATTACCATAGTGCCACTTTGCGAATTTCCTTTTCGCCCTCCAACCCTTTCAATATTCCATATCAACAATATTCCTAAATAATATTAATAACCCATGCGCATTAAAATAATTTTTGGAAAACAATCATGCCTTCCACATTCCCGACTTCTTCGAAATGTCCGAGCGTACGAAATACGGGCTATAACAAATGCTATGGACATGACAAAGGGTAAAAAGGAAAGGGTCGTACGGGTCATAATTAAACAATTTCAAACTAATCTCGAGTCATCATAACTCAATATGCATAGGTTGATTTATTCAAAACAAAGGGGAGAGGGAAGGGATGAACATGAATATGAATCGGCCGTGTCTGGTTTAGTCCTTTAAATCACATAAGGGTAATTCTCGAATAGAAAAATACTCCCAATTATCCCGATGTCAAAACATGATAAACCACTACCGAATCGTACAATAGGACATGATGAGATAAAAAAACGGAATAGGCAAATGACTAATTAATCTAAACATGCAATTATGTAATCCGTCATTGTCCTACAGTGAACAAATGTGTGCATACAAACCAATGATTGAACTAAATTTAATCCAAGCCAACATTTGACCAGACAAACTAAACATTTATCAGGGGATGAACAATTGAAGGGACCCAAAAAGACAAGCATGTTTCGACATTTTTTTTTTTGAATACGTAACCCATCACCAAAATCTAAACTACCTGAGAACACACAAGATTTCCCCTCATCCCTCATAATTTGATTATCTTAGCATGTTCTCCTTAGATGTACAGCATGTATGTTTCCAATAAACTCGATCGAATCAAGAAAAGGTACATGTTTGGATAGTGCAATCAACTAAGCATATTTAATACTCGAGAAATCCTAGTCTATTCATCTTCACACACACTTGGTATGTTTATCCGGGAGGCTATTCACATGACAATTAGACTAAGATCCAACTAATTAGTCCCCATTCAATAGAGCATAATATAAAAACCACGCTAATTATCAAAAAGGCACAATTGAGTAACTCACGCTAATCGATTTGAAGTTCAAGTATATAACTAGATTACTAGCATATAACCAGTAGGTACAGTACACAAAGCGAATTGGGATTGCTAAGAACCTTTCTAAACACATAGTTGAATATTAGTTCAACATATCAAAGAACCAACAAAATTTCTAACCCAATCACATGATTAGGCTTTTAATTAAGTCAAGCAAAGTCTATAGGCATATTAACTAATGCATAATAACAACCTAAACTATTCCAGGTAATCGATAGTGAGCTAAGCTAAACACGTATCGATACTTAAGAAAATACTAAGCTAAGCTAAGCATACATAGGCCCGGCTCATCAAGACTTAAGACAAACTAACACTAGAACACAGATCACAACACATAACATATAAACATATAGCAATCAAATAAAAAAAAATGCTAAAAATAAACAAAAGAGAGAAAATTACCTTTCTCAGGCGCAGTGAACCAAGACGTCGGGGTCTCGGATCTAACTCTCTTTCACGAATCACACTGGAAAATCTCTGCTATGGCTCGAAGCCAACATAGACAGAGTAAGAACTAAAAAAATGGTGTTTAGAATAAAAATAGCGTTCAAGGTCTACTCCGATGTTAAAAAAAAACCCCTCGGCTTAGGGTTTAGAGATGTATTTATATGCGATGTGGAGCTAGGTTTTCAGATTCATGAGCAGGAACTTGAAATCAAAAATTCAAAAATTGAATCCAGCCCGCTCTCATTGGAACGTTGAGGTTTTTTTCTTCACATGTTTCGATTCAGATCTTACCTAAAATGGTGAGATCTTCTACTGCATCTTGACTTTGCTATCTATTTGGCTTCACGGATCTCGTGATAGGCTAAGATGGGGCGGGAATTTGCACGAAATGGTATTGACAAGGTCTCTGTCAATGACCGGTGCGATTTTGTTACGATCCGAAAAATGGGAGGGGAAGAGAGTGCATTTTGTGTAGACAAAGTTTTGCACGAAAATGGGATGGCCATGCAGCTTCGTAATGGCGAAAGAGTATTTGTGTTGTAGCCAAAAACGGTGAGAGATGGAGGAGAGACGAGAGAGATGAGAAAGGAAGAGGGAGGCGGGCCGAAGAGGAGAGAGGAGAGAGAGAGAGAGAGAAAGAAAGAGACGGTGGAAGGGTTTTTAGGGGTAAAGATATTGGGCCGGTCGGGTCGGGTATTTCGGATAAAATGGTTTTGGTACGGTCACTAATGGGCTCGGTGGTCCGAATTGAGTAGTAATGGGCTAATTTGGGTGTAAAATATGAGTTGTTGTGGTCCGAATTTTGGGATTGAAATATCTTTTCCCCCGTATTTCTTTTGGCTTCTAAATTAGATCAAATATATTACGTAGTAGTAGTAATGATAATAATGACCATAATAATAGATTTCGTAATTTAGCGTTAATATAGAATATGAGCAAAGTAATAATAGAGTGAAATATTACTTAAGTTATACATAATAAGTAAGTAGCGATGTACAACGTATTAACACTTTAACAAAATTAATATAGCAAGAGAAATTATGATAAAATAAAGGTAAAAAATAAAATATTGATATATTAATTAGAATAGAGGAAGGGCAAAATTGGGTGTCAACAATATACCCCTCTACTTTAGTTTAATAGTTAAATATACCCTCCGTTAGTCAAAGTAGATAAATATACTGCCCTTCCGTTAGTCAAAGTAGATAAATATACCCTTCGTTAAGAAAGTACACAAATATACCCCTCGGTTGATAGAATCCCCAGTTCACCGCTAATTACCCGATTTAACTTTAAAAAACTCATGCCCAACCCACCCCAACCCGCAAATTAAATTCATTCCACGCAAATATACCCACCACCACATGGCAACCGACCCAACACAACCACCACCACCATTTCCACCACCGCCGCACTATGTACATAGATCATTCAACCACGCATGCCTTTCCAACATCAAGAAATGTTTATTAAAAATATAGTATTATCATGAACAATAAAACACAACATGGACAAAGACATTCAATAAAATGATCAACGGAGAGGATGAAAACGTAGGCGAAAATTGGAATTTACATGGACAATTGAGGATAGTACAAAAATTTCCAAAATTTCTTGCATTAATTTTTTTTAATTAGATATTATGGAAATTTTTTTGATTCAGAGATGAATTCATAAACATGGTAATGGAAAATTTCCAGAACAAAGGACAAATTCATGTCTAACGGGAAAAGAAGTTCATGCACTTATCACTTATCAAAGAAATGACGAATTTTATCACGCTGACAAATCTAGGAAATTGAATCTTTCCACACTATGCATCGAAAGATAACATGGCAAGTCTAAGAGGATTATAAATACTACACCGGATTGAAGAGCAACATAAGCTGCCATTTAGCACGTCGAGAGATCCAAAGGAAGGAAAAGGACGAAATATGATCAACGAATGGGGAAGTACTAAACAAGCAAGGCGGCGATGGTGGTGGTGGTTGTGTGTTGGGTCGGTTGTGGTGGCGGTGGGTATATTTGGATGAAAAGAATTTAATTTGCGGGTAGGGCGGGTTGGACATGGGTTTTTTAAAGTTAAATCGGGTAATTAATGGTGGAATTGGGGATTCTATCAACTGAGGGGTATATTTGTTTACTTTCTTAATGGAAGGGGTATATTTATCTACTTTGACTAACGGAAGGGGTATATTTATCTATTTTGACTAACGGAGGGTAAATTTAACTGTTAAACTAAAGTAGAGGGGTATATTTGACCCTTTTCCCTTTATATTAAGATCTAAGCACTTATTTGGTCTGAATACGTCTTAATCATTAAGATCTTGAACAAAGTCTTAATATCATTAAGAGGTATTTTTGTACGAATAATTTTTACCGTCCCTTTATCTACAACCACCAGCTCCACCCCCACCCCCACCCTCACCCTCCCCACCCCACCCACACTCTAACCCCACCCATGTCACGCCCCGAACTTGGGCCTGGACGTAACACGGCACACGGTGCCTGACTACACGTGACTGAGCAAACCAACTGGCTAGCTGAATTAACATGTGATACCAAAACATACGGAATGGCGAAATAAAACTAACATGTGCTGATCTACTAAAAGTCTGCATGAAATAAATCATAGTGCGAAAACACTGCTATAAGTCTGAGACATAAACTATAGCCCAACATGGCTAACATAAAGTCTCTGACTGACTACAACTATAGTCTGCGAAGTCTCTAAAGGGTACTGAAATACTGAATGTTTATCGGGACAAGGCTCCCGACATACCTCGTTTATCTGGATAAGGCCCCCAAGATACCTCGTTTATCGGGACAAGGCCCCCGGCATACCTCACTGACTGAAATATTGTAAAGAATGAAACTATGATAACGCCCCGAAAGAGTAGGGGCTCACCAAGCAGCTGATACGCGAATCCTAGCGGGCAGATCCGTCGTCCTATAATTTTGTACCTGCATTGTGAAATGCAGGCCCCGGGCAAAAGGGGGAGTCAATGCATTTGAATTATACTGGCATGTAAAGCAACTGAAAGATGAACTATAAATGGGGTGCTAGGGAAAGGACAACCCAAATCAACAAACAGATAATATACCATAACTGAAACTAAAACTGAACATATTGATAGTTGAACTGAACAAGAGAAGTAAAGTAATAAGTACTCCCTATTCTCAATATGAAGTCACTTGTTTTAACCGAGTTAATAGTATGGCGCCCAATATAAATGCACAAATCGGTACACCCGTTTCTATCTATATTGGGATTTAGTTCCTTTCTATTGCAATATTCAGCCCAACTTTGAGTACCATGATTTTTTTTTCTTTTTTGTACATTAATAATAAACAGTTTAAAATAATTACTACATAAAATTGAAGTGTGTGTGTGATCACAATCAAAAGAGAAGTTTATATTACGAAGTTAAGTTTAAAGAAAAGTCTCTGAAATTATCCTAAAGTTTTACAAATAATTATTAAGTCCGACATTAACTCTAAACTGCTCAAGTCCTAGTGAGTTCGATTTCGTGCAATTTTTGTAACTTTAAAGTAAATTTTTTGACGTTATTTCCATTTCTGCCCCTCATGTTTGCAAAAGTTAGGTGTCTCTAGGGGATCCATAGGAAGGGCGTTCCAGTGAGAACTAATTGTATTAGACTACTATTTATATTTCCCAGCATACTCATTGTATTAAATATTTAAATGTCCTAATCAATTTTCGCACAAATTTAATTCTAATAATCTACTGGCATTGGCTCTTGGAATTTCGCTTTACCCTTTAATACCATTAAAGAAATGTGGATTGCAATCCCAGGGCACAAGACAACCGGTATGATTTTAAAACAAATGAATTTATCAGTGGCTCAATTGGTATGATTGAATATATTGGAAACGGAATACAATGCCAAGGAGAAGAAAGAATAAAGTTCAGTGAAGTCAAAATCCGTTTACTTCAATACAATTCGATTTGCTAGTGGTGGAAAAGCACTATATAATGACTTATTATTTAGTTCATTTTGTTCACATCTTTACATTCTTAAATCAGAACTTAACAAACAGTGTAATTTTTAAACATCAACCTGGCAATGAAGTTGATAATTCTGCTTTTCGTTTCGCTTCTCTTTGCCGCTAACTGCTTCACAAATTCAAGATTTTGTGAAGCAGCCGAACCCCCTGCAGTGCGTGACAGTACTGGAAAATTGGTCCGTGCAACAACTTATTATTTTATTCAACCAGTACATCGAGAAGTCGATGGCTGGGGGTTTCAGCTTGGCCGTACTGGCGGGATGGATAAGCGTTGTCCATTGGGCATAGTTGGACAAGACTATTACAACGGCACTGCAGTACAATTTTTACCGGTAAACTCTAAGAAAGGCATCATTCGCTTATACACCGACTTGAACATTGATTTCAACACGTATACAGTTTGTGATGGATGGAATACTGTCTGGAAGGTCGGTCGCATGACCGACCATCCGGACAAGATTTCTTTTTGTAACACTCGGTGGAGTGAAAGGAAATCCTGGTCTAGAGACGATAAGTAATTGGTTTAAGATTGAGGAGTTTAGTAATAATTACAAGATTAGATATTGTCCATCGGTGTGCGGGGATTGCAAGGTCACGTGCAAAGATGTTGGCATAGTTGAATACAATGGGCAGAAGCGTTTGGCGCTAAGTGATATTCCTGTTCAGGTGAAGTTTGTGAAGCTCGTCTCCGTGATAATAATGCAGGACTAGTTTGACGACACCTTTGTTGTGATAATAATGCATGCGTGGTGTGTGTTTGTATTTCTTTTCTATGAAGTGCCATGTGTATGTGGGTATTTGTTTGATAAATAAGCTCTACGACTTTATGTAATAAGCCGATGAGGCATGATCACTATGGGTGTTTGTATCTATCTCATAAAAAAATTGTTGGTAAAATATAATAACAGTTTGACAAAAGAATGAAGTAAACAAGTAAATTTTTAGGTTTCGGTGAAAGAGATTCGTGTCTACTTTTATAGAATCTTAATGTGTCTAATAATAATAATTCTGACTTAGTATTCCCACCAAAATATAGTAACTCCATGCCTCAAACAAAATACAGATTAGTTGTTGAGTCCAAAATTTCACCAAGAACACCTTCCTTCGACAAATTAAACTTCTCTTTTATAACTAAGTTGGGACTTAAGACTTTTTCTTTATTCTCACCATTCTCTTTTTCCGCAACACCAATGTCACTTGTTTATGCACACTAAGATATTTTTCTATATCACATGCAGAAGAAAGATATAGGGCTTCCCATAGTATTTTTCAGAATATATATACAAATCTCACTCAGCTCACTTCTCATAGTATTTTGGTGGATTACATACAAATTCTTTGGGATATTATTTTCGGTTACGTATAAAACACGAAAAAATAAGTAAACTTGGGAATAGATTTTCACCCTCTGAATAAAAGGTGAATCGAGGCAAAAAAAAAATAACTTGACTATTGAGAAGCTTAGCCTATGTACGGAAAGTTCCCATAATTTTAATATTTCTATTCAAAGCTTACAACTAGATAGCTATAATTGGCCGTCTAGATAACAACTTAGATAGCTATAATTGGCCGTCTAGATAACAACTTGGGATAGTTTTTATACTCAGTATTTTAACTTTATTTAGTAGTAGAACTTTCCGTAACTCGTTATAATGTTAACATTTATAAATGAGGTTAGCGTTGATTTATTAGCATTCCCAAATATAGGGTTAAAGTTAGCAAAATGTGAGTACTAATCTGTAAAAATATTACTATTAAATGTTATGCCACAAGATCAGTGTCACAAGAACAAGAAAGTAAAATAGCGGACTTTCTTTTTTGCTGGAACTAAAGTGATTGTTCATGCCAGATTAGTTATTCTTAATACTCCCTCCATTTAAAAAAAAAAAATGAATTTTTGAGACTTTTTCTTCGTCCAAAATGAGTAAATTTTTCAAAGTTCAAGAGGTTATAATTAATGGAATTTTTCCAAAGTTGCTCTAGTTTTTGCAAATCCCAAAACTCCACTATTTCAACCTTTAAGAAAAGTTTAGACATCGGGTAATTTAGGTCTCATTCGTCTGCACTTAATGGAGGTCTGAATATGACTGGTTCAGAGCTTTAGTTATTAAATGCATTTATTTACATTAAGATCTAAGCACTTACTTAGTATGAATACGTCTTAATCATTAAGATCTTGAACAAAGTGTTCATATCATTAAGAGGTATTTTTGTGCGAATAATTTTTACCGTCCCTTTATCTACAACCACCCGCTCGACCCCCACCCTCACCCTCCCCACCCCACCCACCCTCTAACCCCATCCATGTCACACCCCGAACCTGGGCCTGGACGTAACACGGCACACGGTGCCTGACTACATGTGACCGAGCAAACCAATCTGTCGGTTGAATCAACATGTGATATCAAAACATACGGAATGGGGAAATAAAACTAACACGTGCTGATCTACTAATTAAAAGTCTGAATGAAATAAATCATAGTGCGAAAACACTAATATAAGTCTGAGACATAAACTGTAGCCTAACATGGCTAACATAAAAGTCTTTGACTGACTGCAACTATAGTCTATGAAGTCTCTAAAGAGTACTGAAATACTGAATGTTTACCGGGACAAGGCCCCCGATATACCTCACTGAATGAAATACTTTAAAGAATGAAAATATGATAATGCCCGGAAAGAGTTGGGGCTCGCCAAGCAGTTGATATGCCAATCCTAGCGGGCAGATCCATCGTCATGTAAATCTGTACCTGCATCGTGAAATGCAGGCTGCCGGCAAAAGGGATGTCAGTACATTTGAATTGTACTGGTATGTAAAGCAACTGAAAGATGAACTATAAATGGGGTGCTCGGGAAGGGGCATCCCAAATCAACAAACAGATAATGTACTGTAACTGAAACTGAACATAGTGATAGTTGAACTGAACAAGATAAGTAAAATAATAGGTGCTCCCTATTCTGAATATGAAATCACTTGTATTACCTGAGTTAATAGTATGGTGCCTTGGCCCAATATAAGTGCACAAATCGGTACACCCGTTTCTATCTATATTGGGACTGAGTTCCTTTCTATTGCATTATCCAGCCCAACTTTGAGTACCATGATTTTTTTTTTTTTTTTTTTTACATTAATGATAAATAGTTTAAAATAGTTACTACGTAAAATTGAAATTGAAGTGTGTGCGTGATCACTATCAAAAGAGAAGTTTATATTACGAAGTTAAGTTTAAAGAAAAGTCCCTGAAATTATCCTTAAAGTTTTACAAATAATTATTAAGTCCGACATTAACTCTAAACTGCTCAAGTCCTAGTGAGTTCGCTTTCGTGCAATTTTTGTAACTTTAAAGTAAATTTTTTGACGTTATTTCCATTTATGCCCCTCATGTTTGCAAAAGTTAGTAGTAGAACTTTCCGTAACTCGTTATAATGTTAACATTTATAAATGAGGTTAGCGCTAATTTATTAGCACCCAAGTATAGGATTAAAGTTAGCAAAATGTGAGTACTAATCTGTAAAAACATTAGTAAATGTTATGCCACAGGATCACTGTCATGAGAACAAGAAAGCAAAATAGCGGACTTTTCGTTTTTGCTGGAACTAAAGTGATTGTTCATGCCAGATTAGTTATTCTTAATACTCCCCCCATTTCAAAATAAATGAATTTTTGAGACTTTTTCTTCATCCAAAATAAATAAATAAATATTTCAAAGTCCAAGAGGTTATTAATTGATTTTTTCCAAAGTTACTCTTTTTTTTTAATAGTTTTTCCAAATCCCAATACTCCACTATTTCAACCTTTATGACAATTTTTGGCGAAAGACATCGGCTAATTTAGGCCTCATTCGTCTGCACTTAATGGAGGTCTGAATATGATGGTTCAGAGCTTAAGTTATTAAGTGCAATTGTTTACACTAAGATGTAAGCACTTATTTGGTCTGAATATGTCTTAATCGTTAAGATCCCGAACAAAGTCTTAATATCATTAAGAGGTATTTTTGTACAATAATTTTTACCGTCCCTTTATCTACAACCAGCTCTACGCCCACCCTCACCCTCCCCACCCCACCCACCATCCAACCCCACCCATGTCACACACCGAACTCCGGGCCGGACGTAACACGGCACACGGTGCCTAACTACATGTGACCGAGCGAACCAACTGGCTGGCTGAATCAACATGTGATATCAAAACATACGGAATGGGGAAACAAAAACTAAACATACGGAATTGGGAAATAAAACTAACATTTGCTAATCTTCTAAAAGTCTGAATGAAATAAATCATAGTGTGAAAACACTGATATAAGTCTGAGACATAAACTGTAGCCCAACATTGCTAAAATAAAAGTCTCTGACTGACTGCAGCTATAGTCTATGAAGTCTCTAAAGAGTACTGAAATACTAAATGTTTACCGGGACAAGGCCTCCGGCACACCTCACTGACTAAATTACTGTAAAGACTGAAAATATGATAACGCCCCGAAAGAGTTGAGGCTCACTAAGCAGCTGATACGCGAATCCTAGCAGGCAGAACAGTCGTCCAGTAAACTTGTACCTGCATCGTGAAATGCAGGCCCTAGGCAAAAAGGACGTCAGTACATTTGAATTATACTAGTATGTAAAGCAACTGAAAGATGAACTGTAAATGGGGTGCTCGGGAAAAGGCAGCCCAAATCAACAAACAGATAATATACTGTAACTAAAACTGAAACTGAACATATTGGTAGCTGAACTGAACAAGAGAAGTAAAGTAATAGGTACTTCCTATTCTGAATATGAAATCACTTATTTTAATTGAGTTAATAGTATGGCGCCTCGGCCCAATATAAGTACACAAATCGATGGCCTTGGCCAAGTAAGTGTGTCAGTTTATGGCCTAGGTCAGGTATGCGTATACATGAGACTGTGCCCTCAGGAAAAGATACATATATTCAATATTCATATTAAGGAACTGAGAATCATACTGAGATGCAAATCACTGGAATACTAAACATTAATATGCTGAGACATGTATTCATGAACTGATTATGGAGTTTAAAGCATTAATTGTTCATAAGCATACTGAGTTTTTAAGACTGAGACTCATGGGATATCAAACACACGTCTATACTGACTAAGTACTGAATTCACGATATTCGGAATGGCAATCATGAACGAATTACGAAACTATATCGTTTAGAGAACGGAAGTTATGAAACTTTCCATGAAACTAAGGCTTAACTCTATTTCTGAGGCAATTCATAATAGTCGTAAAAGAACGTTGCGTGGGGAGAATCACAAACATTCCACACGTAGAGGGTTAGCTTAACATACCTTAACTCTGGCCTTTAAGCGTAATACAATGTTCGTCGCCCCATTCAACTTTAAGCTATAGAAATAAAGTTAAGGGGAACCAATATTAGCAAGGATACTCATGCTTTGGTCATCTAAGCATTTTATCAAACATTTGGTGGGCATGAAGCTCCACAACCTTCATTAATGGCATTTCTTCACCTAATTACCCAACCTCTTGCTTCTAGGTGATTCTACAAATCTCAAATAAATATAATTAACATCATTCTTCATCACGCATATGATTACGACAACGCTAAGTCAATAGTCCAAACCATACAATAATTCATAAGTTTTCTTATTATCAAACCCATTAACTTATCTCTCAAGAACTTAGAGTCTAATCACCAATTCATAACTATAATCGATTATAGGGTGATCGAATTACCTTTTTGGCGTTCTTTCTCCTTGAAGAATCCTGGTACAAAAAAACAAAACAAAAAAGGGTTCCTCACCAATCAATATTGCCCGAATCAAAATTCTATGGATTAGAAGGGTTTAATCATGTTAGTAAGGCATTAGGGACTTGAATTCAACCTAGAATCATCAAAGAACTTATCTTGAAAGGTTCTTGAGGCTTGAGACTTGTTTTCTCTATCTCTAGGGTAATTTTCGAGCTTTAGGGAGCTAGGGAAATAAACCCCAACCTTAGATATAGGCTTAAAATACGAAATTCGAAAATTTGGCCCAAAACCCAGCCCATCTGCGATGGGTCACCGTCACACGCCCTTCGCGGGGTGCTCTGCAGACTTCCAAAGAAGAGCTAGAAAAAGGAAAGCGGCACCAACACTTAATAGCTCCATTTCTTATTCCCGAGCGGAAGGTACGCTCGGCCCGATACATTGCTATTTCTTAACTTCGCGGCCCGGGATAACGAGTCGGTTCGGCTCTTAGAGTATAGCCTCTCTCGGGGTTAGCGATAAGAGTACACCGGCAATGCAATGGAAAACTAGGAGCACGGAAGCAACGAAAGCATGCCCACTTTCACCGGCTAACACAATGGATCAATACGGAACCGGCCGAGAAGCCCTAAGCTAGCTATCGGTACATGCCTAGCGAACGAAGTCTAGTCTTCTTATCGAGATGAGCATGAGTGGTCAAGCCCCGCAATGAGATCATGCGCCGCAAAGGTAGAGTGTGCTCGGAACTCCAACACTTGGGTTGAACAAAAAGGCTCAATCTTTCACAATTCGGGGAGTAAGGGAAAGCAAATGCGATCGTTAGTCTCATCGAACGAGAAGTTCGAAGATGGAGACCGAGTTCGAAGCACGAAATCATAAAGATTTAAGGGCCCGTTGGTCAAAGGAAAGGAAGGTCCCGTTTTCTTTTTGGTCGGAGAGATTGTTTTTGTGCGCAAGGCTCGCGACGTATGGCCATCGCGAACTCGTCCTGTGCACTACGCGTGGCCTGCTCCTGCAAAGATTTTTATAAGGCTCATAACTTCTTACTCCGATATCCGATTGGTCTGGTCCTATGGATGAAAAGGTATTTCAACGTACTACAACTTGTATTAAGGAAGCTTTTCCAAATTCTCAACTTAACAAGGGGTTATGGTTGCTTCAAGTAGGCCTCTTGGCCACTTTTGTGAAAACATGCAACCTTCTAAATTCCGTTATACTATCTTAGAACGAGTCAAGCATTAGTCTGAAGACCCGAGGTGTTACCCAGCCCCACCACCATCCCCATCCACCCCCTCCCCCATGCCCCATCCATCCCTTACCCCACCGTCACTAACCACCTCTACTATCACTAAACATAAGCATCTCTGAAATGGTGGCGACACCCACTGAAATAGTAGTATGAATTATGAAACTGATGATGATTGTTGGAATAATAAAGAGAAGAGTAGTCATGCTTTTATTTTCTGGGTAGAGAGACTGAAGGAGGCTTCTAGAGCTTTTTGTTGATTTTCATAATTGAGTAGAATGACAGTTTTGGCCTTGGTCGTCCAAGGGCTTCACTTTTTTATAAAGTCATAGTACTTATAACCGTAATAGAATAGCTAAAGTTTCGGATCATTGTAGTAATTTAGCTAGACTTGGTAACCTAAGCACTTCTACTTTGGATACTAGTATCTCCACTTGACAAAAATAAAGTTAATAATTCAAATGGCTACAAAGAGCTTGCCAAACTTACACAAGCAAGTACAAGAAAAAATCAAATTCTACCAATTGAGCGGGCTGTATGTAAATGTCAATTAGCTAATAATGAATAGATATATCTTTCTTTTTGTTGAATCTGATCACTCGTTTGTTTTAAATAGGTGGAGGAAGATAGACCATCCTTACCCCAAAATGAAAACAAGGTAATTAATCACGATCGAGAAAGCATTCATAATGGCTGTTCACAAAGAAGTTAGTTTCCTTGCTCACCTACTACTTGTTCTTGCTAAGATTTCCCTTTGTCCTTTTTCTCTTTTCTTCTTTGACACATACAGAAGTAGTGTTACTTTTCCTTAATATAGAGCTATATTTGTTTTAGGAATGTTTCTACTTGTAAGCAGCACGGTGGAACATATTCATCCCAAGAAATGTACCAAAGAATTGAATGCGGCAATTTTGCCTATGGGATATGTCCACGTTCAGAAGGGAGTCCAAAAAATCCCATATGCACCAACTGTTGTGCAGGCTACGAGGGTTGCCACTATTAAGGTGCTAACGGAACTTTTATTGTGAAGGAAAATCTAACCCCAAAAAATCTAACGCTTGTCCCCGGAATTGTGATTCAAAAATTGCCTATTCAAAGTGTCCCCTTCCAGAAGGAAAGACGATAATTAAACCTACCGGATGCACCACCTGTTGCACGGGCTACAAGGGTTGCTACTATTTTGGTCATGACGGCAAGTTTGCCTGTGAAGGGGAAAGTATTGAATCCAAGGCTTGTACTCTGGAATGTGACCCTAAAGTTGCTTACATGACTTGCCCATCTAATAAATTGACCAAGCTTACTAAAATTTGCGCCAATTGTTGTACCGCAAAAGTGGGTTGCAAACTCTATGGTCATGATGGATCTTTACTTTGTACTGGGGATCTTAAAAATTATTAATAATCCTCTTAAGGGAGCTGTTGCTTTCTAATCAATCTATAATATGTATCTGTATGAAATAAAAGCATTACGATATATGCATTGTCATGCTAATCTCGAGCTTTTTCCACAGCTTGCGCAAGAGATTAATAAAGGACTAGTTTCTTTTAATTACTTCTAAACTCTAGTATTAGCTAGTTTACTCATTTACTTTACTTTAAAAGTCAATGTCTTTTACTTCTAAATTCTAGTACTATTAGTTAGTTTACTTAATTAACTTTACTTTAAGAAATCAAAAGTGCACAAACTTAATACTGCAATTAATCCGAGGGCACAATTAACACTAAAACTGTTAAAGCCCATCAAATCCTTCAAGCGGCTTTAATTAATATTTCGGCCAGATTTTAAAATTTAATCAAATTAAATATAGAGAAAATCGGAAAATGAAATACAATACCAAAGACAATATTTTTATGTTTTATTTTTGGAATGAAGTCAAAACCTGTTTACTTCAAGGAGGATTTGCTTTTGACAACCATCGACTCAGTTATTGTAATTCATAAACTTGATGCTCTAATGTACTTTCATGCATGTCAAATTGCTGAGGGAAAAAAGTCTATATAATCACTAATTTTATCATTCATTTGCTCACATCCTTTCTATTATTTAATCACTCAGCTTTCATAATGAAATTGATTTTTCTGCTTTTCGTTTCACTCCTCTTTGCGACCAACTGTTTCACAAAGTCAAGACTTTGTGAAGCAACCAAACCCGAACCCATTCCGGTGCATGATTCTACTGGAAATATGTTACGAGCGGGAGCTAATTATTATGTCCAACCGATTTATCCTGACGAGGCCTGGGGATTTGAACTAGCCAGCATTAACAATCATCACAAACCATGCCCACTGGGCATAGTTCAAGAAGACTATTACCCTGGCACCCCACTGCTATTTTCATCCGCGAATCCTAAAAAAAGCATTATTCGCTTGTCCATTGACTTGAACATTGACTACAACTTGTCGTACACAGTGTGTACTAAGTCCAATGATGTCATCTGGACCGTTGGCCCTTACGATCGACGGGCCAAAAGTTACTTTTTAGTACTTGGCGGAGTGAAAGGAAATCCTGGTCGAGAGACGGTAAAGAACTGGTTTAAGATTGAGGTGTTTGGTGATAATTATAAGATTAGGTATTGTCCATCGGTGTGCAGTGATTGCAAGGTAATGTGCAAGGATGTTGGCATAATTGAATATAATGGGCAGAAGCGTTTGGGTTTAAGTGATGTTCCGGTTGAGGTGAAGTTTGTGAAGGACGCATGAAATTTTAGTCTAAGAAATAATGCACAACTAATTGTAAAAGCGGCGGCGCGATGCACAAAGCACCCTGCTTTAGCGGAGTGGGGCAAAGGCCAATGCACAACTAATTGTGAATTATGATATTTAATAACATAGTAGTAGAAAATAAGTAAGTGCTACTTATGTAATAAGCCGACATGGCATGAACTTTTATGGGTGTTTCAGTGTTTGTAAGCAATTGTGTTGTTTTTGGCCTAAATTTGTGTGTTCTCTTTTCGCAATAAGATAAACTTTTTTCCTTCCTATCCTCCGGTATCCGCATTATGGCCTAACTAATTTGAATTTGTGTTGCGGTGTCCTCAAGCAGAAAGCGCTCCCTAAAAGGATTTTTTTCATATTCATGGTTAAAACTCAAGATTTCTTATTAAAAATGGAGGGATCTTATTCAATCCATTGCAACCCTTATTGATTGCAATAAAATAATCATGCTTGAAATTAACGCAATTTGAAGTATATCAGTCACTTGGGAATTACATACCGTGCCAGAAGTTTACGTAGAAATTAGAAATAACTTCACATTATCAGTGATGAACTTCTAAGTAATTTACTGTACTTATTTACTCTGTTAGCTAACCACAGAATGTTATCAATATTAGAGCGAGTAATACATTGTTAAACTTTTGGAATTATTTCAGAGATCCGATTTAACTTCATAAAACTAATATTACTAAAATTGGTATATTTGAATCACCTATTTTAACCAGGGTCCACTACCATTTCAAGGATAAAGAAAGTAGCTTCAATGGGGAGTTTTAAAGTGAAACAAGGCAGAGGATGGAAATGAAAGTATATTTGAGTCACCTATTTTAACCAGAGTCCACTACCGTAGGTTGATGTCCGTTCAGGATTCATATCTAGACTATATGTTGGATAGAAAAATCACAAAAACGCAAGGCATATCATATAATTTCAAGTTCTCAGAAACATCTAAAGTTCTTCCACCACTCTTGGCTAGCTCAGCTGCCACCTGATTTCTCTAAAAGTGTGCTTTATTTTTGGGCATTCTTTCTTAATTATCAGTAGCCTATAACCATCAATAATATTTGAATGTAAATTGTTAGTGTTAGCTACCATATTGATAATCTCTTTACAGTCCATTTCAATTTGTATTGGGATGAAGTTCCTTTCTATTGTAATATTCAACCCAACTTTGAGTGCCATGATTTTTGCATTTTTTTTTTGTTTACATTAATGATAAATAGTTTAAACGAATTATTACATAAAAGTAAAATAAGTAAGTAATGTATCATAAACCAAAAGAGAATTTAATATTACAAAGTTACATGATTTAAAGAAAAGTCTCTGACTTATCCTAAAGTTTTACAAATAATTATTAAGTCCACCATCAACTCTGCTCAAGTCCTTAGTGAGTTTGCTTTCGTGCAATTTCTCATTTAATTTGTAACTTTAAAGTAAAGGTCTTTACGCTGTTTCCATTTCTGCAATTGGAAAAGTCATATTTCCCAGCATACTATTGTAGGAACCAAGGGGATCTGTAAGGAGGACTTTCCAGTGGGAACCCATTGGATCAGACTACTATTCATATTTCCTAGCATGCTACTGTAATTGTCCAAAATGAACCTTGGTTTGAACCTTTTGTTTCAATTATAAAAAGCATGGCTTTGAAATAATGAAATTCAGATCCTTTTACTACTTTTAAATTGTTATTGATGATCTGAAGGGGCGGAGTTTGCATTCTGCTTTAGCATTGTATATATTTGTATTAGCAACTCTTGTTACATGTATAAATAATTTATCAAGAACTCAATAAAAAAAAATTCCTAAAATCTAGAAACATAAGCTGAAAATTCTAGTTTCATATCTAAATTGAGCTGCACACAAAGATTTAATATTCCAATCCAGGTGTCCGACTCGTTGGTTAAATATTAAAATATTCAAATCATTTTCACATATATTTAATTCTAAAGTAAAAAAAATCCACCGGTTTTGACTCATTAGCAAGTATGTCATTGGTTGATTGCAATCAACTTTGATCAAACCATCGAATAAACACCTTTCAATAATTAACATTTTGAATTTTTAAATATTCTTAAAGGATCCAAAATTCAAGATAGTTATAAATAAATTGTTCAAACTTAAACATCTTCCGTTTTTTATTTTGTCTTTTTCAGTTTAGGAGAGGACATATAATATTCTTTTAGATGTTAATTAATATCTACGTTGAAGGTGAGTCAAAATCCATCAATTTAATTTGTTGGAAACTTCTTCAGTTGTATATATCCACACACGTATATATCCACACCAAGCTTACCTATAAAACAATGAGTTCTTTCTTAAGAAATTTCACTAACCAAAAAATCTGAAATAATCTTACCCAATGAAGAAAAAAACACTATCTTGCCTTCTACTAATTACATTAATTTTTATATCAAACTCTTTACTTTATGAATCAGCTTCTGTACCCAACTCAGTGCTCGACACGACGGGAAAAATCGTTCGAGCAGGGCATGATTACATGGTCATACCAGTAAGGAAGGATTTAGGAGGCGAACTTGGCCTAGCCTTTATTGGAACCCAAGTTTGTCCACTCGGTATTGGCCCACGTCTCAGTCCAAATGATCCAGGCCTTTCAATAAATTTATTCCCTGTAAATTTCAAAAAAGGTGTAATTCGCGAGTCCACTGATTTAAATATTGAGTTCACAGAGACTTATACCATATGTCAACATCACTCCAATGTGTGGAGGCTCGATCATTATAATCCTCAAAAGGAGGATCATGTGATAACTAATGGTGGGGTGAAAGGAAATCCTGGTCGTGACACTTATAGCAATTGGTTCAAGATTGTGAAATATGGAGCCGGATATAAGTTTGTATTTTGTCCGAGTGTATGCAATTATTGTGATGTGATATGCAAGAACGTTGGAATTTTTGTGCAGAAGAATGGCCAAGCACTTTTGGCTTTGAGTAACGAGCCTTTAGAAGTCATGTTCAGGAAGGTGTAAGAATATTACATGTGTTCTTCTAAATACATACTGCTTCAAAAAAATTCTGATAATAAGTGAATAAGAAATCGAATATGCAGTAATCATATGCGATTCAGTTTCTTGTAATGTGTACTCTAATAAAAAGATCTACATTTTTGTTACCACTGGAAATTGTTTAGTACTCTAGTATAGCTTTTACACCATCAAATTTATTGAATTTTTTTTAATTCGTTGTGAAACTCTTTGCAAATATGTCTTGATACAAAAAGCAAGAAATTTCAAACTTAATGTATCTATCCAAACATGATTTATAAATGAAGATGGATTTAAACTCTAAATTTATACATTTGTTGGGCAAGACACATATTTTATGTACACTATCAGAGCACCTATTTTCAAAATTACTTTCAAGAGATGTTATTATATATGTGCACGAGTTTTCTTAAATGGTGAGATAAGAAATGATTTGAACTAATAAACAATTAAAAGTATAATTTGCTTGATTTTGAAAATTCAAAATAATGAGAGCTTACCTGTTGCAATATAAGAAAAAGTGTTATTACCATGATTTAGCTTATAAACAATATAGACTAATTATATTCCCAATAGTATGATAATCCATACAATATATTTTTCAAAACAAAATTCCTAGCTCTTTCTGCATTCCAGTTTGCCATTTGTCCTTCTCCCTGACATATTTACTGATTGACTATTTCACTATTATAAGATAATGTATAATAAAAAAAAAATCTATATTTGTTAAGATTAGTTTAACTTAAAATAAATAGGACATAAATTAACAAATATTTAAATTGATTTGAAAATTAAAACTTGCAATAAAGCACCCTTTAGTCACGCACGGCTTATGTGAAAGAGTTAGGAGTTCGAAGTCAAAACACCTAATTTTTTATGTAAATTTGTACATAAATTCTTTAAGTATTTAAACACAAATTTACATATTACACAATTACAACTCAATATAGTTAATAATTTAAATGCTTAAATAATTTTACAAAATCACCAAAAAAAAAAAAGTTATTCGCCTGACAAAAAACTAATGGAAGTTACTTTTACAACTTTTTAAAAATATAACTTAAAATAAAAAGAGGGTGGAAAATAACGAGAAAACTTCGTTGCACCGTCAAAGCTAATGACAAAAATACTATAGTAGTTAGTCATTTAAAGAGCCCAAAAAAGGGTCAACGACGAAATTACCCTCAATATATAATAGAATAACCTTATTATTATCGAGATAATAGTGTTTTTTTTAATAGTCGATTCTCTGGGATTTAATCAGACGCTTCTCCTTACATCTTCTTCTTCCTCTTTCTCAATGTGACAAAACCCTAGCGCAACAAAAAACACAGATTCAAATTTAACTGTTCTCCGGTCAAGTTGTTTCGATAGGTATGGGTCGACCGGAACCGTGTGTGCTCTTTGCCTACACTTTCCTTCACCCTCAACTTGACGAGTATGTTGACGAGGTAACTATTTCGAATTGCAGTTATATAGGCAATGCTAACTTGTTACGATTAAGTTTCAATTTATTTGGTTCACTTACATTATGTCAAGTGCTGTCATAGTTGGATATTTGTATGTCAGTGCGGAATAAGACAATGAGCCCGTTTGGATTGGCTTATAAGTGGTCAAACCAGCTTATAAGCTGTTTTTTAGGTTTTTGGCAAACCAGCTTATAAGCTAAAAAAAATGCTTAGAATAAGTCAAAAAAAAGAAAAAAAAATTGGGGCAGCCCAACTTATTTTTTTTGACTCATAAGCTATTTTTTGGCCAAACCAACTTATAACCCACATTTTTAGCTAAGCCAAGTGGGCACCATCTTTGTTTAAGTCTTAATAAGACAAATTATTGAGATTGGAATGACATAGAGTGGGATAGGATATACTGGATTTATCATATACTGGAAACCAACTGTATTCCAGTGAGAACCAATTGTTTTAGACTACTATTTATATTTCCCAGCATAGTGCTACTGTAGTTGTCCAAAATCAACCTCGTTTTGAACCTTTGTTTCAATTATAAAAATCCTGACTTCAAAATAATGAAATTCAGATCCTTTTATTTCTTTTAAAAATTGTTAAGGATGAGCTGAAAGGACGGAGATAGCACTCTACTTATGAGTTCGGCAGAACCCAATAATTTTGACATATTATTGTATTTATATTACTAATTCATTAACATGTATAAATAAAAAATAATTTATCAAGACCTCAATAACCATTTTTTTTTTCTAAAATTTAGAACCAATAAGACAAGTGGCGTAATATGAACAAGTCACTTGGCAACAAATTCTATTTGATTGAATTTTAAAAAGAGTTATTAATTGCAGCTGAAATATTACCATATGAAGAATCATGTCATATAATTTTAAAAATATTCATATAATATTATTCCTTATATGGGCTTTAGAATATTTGCAATTAAAAAATTATCATATGAGGAATAATATTATATGACAAAAATTATACTGACAATATTTTTCCTTATAAGGAAATTAGAAAATTTTCAATTCAAAAATTAGGATATTGTAATAATAATAATAATAATAATAATAATAATAATAATAATAATAATAATAATAATAATAATAATAATAATTTATTTATAAGGAAGGTAATTGCATTAATGTTACACCAAGTGGTAATATATTAATAGACCAGAAAAATTATAAGACTATTATTAAAGTTATACCTAGACTTTTACAATCAATTAAAAAGTTAGAGAAAGAAAAATAAAAATTGTAAAATGACATTGGATGAGAAATGATGAAGATATAATTTTTTTTGTGTGTGAGCTGATTGAATAATCTTTTTTAGTTCTGTTTTCGAATGAATGATCTTATGTGGCTTTATCTTGTGATATAATTTTTTATGATCTAATTTGCATTATTTCTCTACCATTTTGTTGCATAAGTTACTTTCTTAATTTTTCATCAATATCTCCAGAGAATTTATATCGTTAGTGTTCTTATGAAAATCTTTTATGTCAATGCAGGTCATAGTGCTTACTTATTTTCATATCATATTAGCCAAAAAGAAAAAAAGAAACTTTATTATAAGCATTTAGTTTTCTTAGTTGCTTTATGAATTTTAGAACATCTCATAATACTTCGGATTATAGAAGGCATTAATTTATTTTTGTAGTGTTTCGAACTTGGATGGAGGAGTAGGAATTGGCAATGGTAGTGCTTAATTTTTGTCGCAATTTCAAGCTATTATTTGATCTTTTGGTTTATTTTACGTTTTTTATTATTTTTTAATGATGGTGATAAGTTATCTATCAATTCAATTTTGAGAGAAATATGACTGGATTAAGTACTGTATAATGCAATAACAATAGACAAAATAGTAGAAGAAAACATAACTTTTCTAAAATTATCTTCTTATAGTGTAGATATATTTGGATAAGATTTTATTTGAATATGAGATGAAAAATTATTTGAATTATCATTAGAAAAGTTATTTTATGGATAAAGTCACGTAACTGAAATCATAACAGATAAGTTAAAAATAAGAAATGTTGAACAACAAAAGAATTTCAAGCTTTGGCAATGTAATGATACCAAGTAATAAATATAATACCTATACGATAAACAAGGAATACAAACATAAAAAACTTTAATGTAGAAATATAGAGGAATATGACTTAAGAATATATAAAAAGATTTAGCATAAAATTAATAGGTTATACTCACCGCGCATCGCGCGTGTACGTACACTAGTTTCTTTTAAAAATATATAAAGGACTGAGATAAGACTTACTTATGGATCAATGAGTGCCAATAACTTTGACATATATATTGTATTTATATTACTAATTCATTAACATGTATAAATAAAAAATAATTTATCAAGACCTCAATAACCATTTTTTTTCTAAAATTTAGAATCAATAAACTCAAAGTTCTAGTTTCACATCTGAATTGAGTTGTGCACATGGAGATTTAATCCAGTCCAAGTGCCGGACTCATTGATAAAATAGTGCTATTAAAATATTCAATCATTTTCACATATATTTAATTTTACAAAAATAAAAATCCACTGGTTTTGACTTTTGACTCATTAGTGATGATGTCCTTGGGGGATTGCAATCCACTTTCACAATCTAATCAAACCGTCGAATTAATACCGTTTAATACAATTAACAGTTTGAATCTTTAAATATTCGTAAAGATCCAAAAGTCAAGTTAATTAGAAATAAATAATGTGTTCAAACTTAAACATTTTTTTTTCCTGTTTAGTGGAGGACATAAAATATTCGTTTGTGTGAATCTCAGCATTGAAAGGAAGTCAAAATCCATCAATATAATTTGTTGGCAACTTCTTGAGTTGTATACTGGGTAATTCACAGTAATGTCCTTATTTTGGGGTGGTCTTTAATTTTTGGCCATCAAAAGGAAAGCATTTAAGTTTTGTCTTCGCCTAAAACCTCAGGGTTCTGGTTCGAACCTCTGCTCAGGCGAAAATTAAAAAAAAAAATTGCTAGGCAAAGTTTGCCTACAAACTCTGCCTATCGGGCATAGTTTGCCTGCAAAACTCTTCTTTAAGGCGTAGTCCGTAGCAAATTATGCTCGCAGGCGAATTTGCCTGCAAAACTTTGGCAAAGTTTTGCAGGCAAACTATGCCTTAGCAAACTCTTCCTTAAGGCAGAGTTATGCAGGAAAACTATGCCTTAGCAAACTCTTCCTTAAGGCAGAGTTTTGGGCAAATCTCTACCTTAAGGCAGAATTTTACCTTCAGGCAATATTCGCAAAATTCTGCCTTGCTAATTCAAACCTCTGCCTTGCAAAATTCCTTTTTTTTTTTTTTTTTTTAATCAAGTTGGGGTTCGAACCCAGAATCTTGAGGTATTAGGCAAAGGGAAAAAAATTAAAGACCACCAATTTGAGAGGCAAAAATCAAGGACCAACCCAAAAGATGGACAATCCGTGCAAAAAAATGTTGTATACTTGTATCCATATACCAAACTTACCGTAAAAGAAAGAGTTTTTCTTAAAAAAATTCACCAACCAAAAAATCCGAAATAATCTTTACACGAGGAAGAAAACAACACGATCTTGCCTTATCTTAATTACGTTAATGATTATATCAAATCCTTTACTTTCTGAAGTACTTTCTGCAACCGACCCAGTGTTCGACACGACAAGAAAAATTATTCGAGCAGGGTTCGATTACATGGTCGTGCCAGTAAGAAAGGATTTAGGAGGCGAGCTTGGGCTAGCGTTTATTGAAACCCAAGTTTGTCCACTTGGGCCCACGTCTCAATCCTAATGACCCAGGCCTTTCAATAAATTTCTTCCCTATGAATTTCAGAAAGGGTGTAATTCGCGAGTCTGCTAGTCTAAATGTTGAGTTCACAGAGACTTATACTATATGCCAACATCACTCTAACGTGTGGAGGCTCGATCACTATAATCCTCAGAAGGAGGATCATGTGATAACTAATGGCGGAGTGAAAGGAAATTCTAGTCTTGACACTTATAGCAATTGGTTCAAGATTGTGAAATACGGAGATGAATATAAGTTTGTATTTTGTCCAAGTGTATGTAATTATTGTGATGTGATTTGCAAGAACATTGGAATTTTGTGCAGAAGAATGGCCAAACACTTTTGGCTCTGAGTAATGAGCCTTTAGAAGTCATGTTCATGAAGGTGTAAGAATATTACATGTGTTATTCTAAATACATGCTGCTTTAAAAAAATACTGATAATAAGTGAGTAAGAAATCAAATATGCAGTAATCATATGCAATTCAATTTCTTGTAATTTGTAGTCTAATAAAAAGATTTACATGTTTGTATATCCCTGAAAGTTGTTTAGTACTCTAATTACACCATCAAATTTATTGAATTTTTTTCAATCCATTGTGAAACTCTTTGCATATATGTCTTAATACAAAAAGCAAGAAATTTCAAACCTAATGTATCTCTCCAAACATGATTTATAAACGAATATGGATTTAAACTCTAAATTTATACATTTGTAGGGCAAGACACATATTTATGTACACTATTAGTGAACCTATTTTAAAATTACTTTCAAGAGATGTTATTATATATGTGCACGAGTTTTCTTAAAAGGTAAGATAGCAAATGGTTTAAACCCATAAACAATGTACAAAAGTATAATTTGCTTAATTTTGAAGATTCAAAATAATGAGAGCTTGCCTGTTGCAATATAAGAAAGAATAAATGAAGGTTCTTAAGCCAAACATATAAGTTAGGTAAACACATAAAATAGTTCCCAAGTGAAGTGCCTACGAGTTGAGAAATTAGTCAAATTATAGGGGGTTATTATCATGATTTAGCTAATAAACAACTTAGACTAATTATATTCCTAATAGTATGATAATCCATAAAATATAATTTTCAAAACAAAATTCCTAGCTCTTTACTGCATCTAGTTGCGCCATTTGTCCTTCTCCCTCACACATTTACTGATCGACTATTTTAGTACTATAAAATAATGTATAATAAAAAATTATTCTCTCTTCCATTTGTTAAGATTAGTTTAACTTAAAGTAAATAGGACATAAATTAACAAATATTTAAATTGATTTGAAAATGAAAACTTGCAATAAAGCACCGTTTAGTCACGTGCAACTTATGTGAAGGAGTTAGGAGTTCAAAGTCAAAACACTGAATTTTCGATGTAAATTTGTACATAAATTCTTTAAGTATTTTAAACACAAACTTACATATTACACAATTACAACTCAACATAGTTAATGATTAAAATATTTAAATAATTTTACAAAATCACAAAAAAAAAGTTATTTGCCTAAAAAAAAAAAAACTAATGAAAGTTAGTTGTGCAACTTTTTTTTTTTAAAATAAAAAGGGGGTGGAGAATATGGGAAAACTTTGTAGCACCGTCAAAGCTAATTAAGGGTGTCAATGGTTTTCAAAAAACCGACATAACCGATCGAACCGTACCGTACCGAACCGATTTTTAGTGTTTTTTAATAAAATCGACGGGTTTTACATAAATTTATAACCATACCGAATAATTAGGTTGGTTTTTAATTTTATAAAAATAAACCGAACCGCACCGAATAAGTTTATATGTGTAAAATATATTCTATACATTAAATTTAAATATAATAAAATATTAAAAAAATTCGCCTTAGGTTCGGGATAATGAAAACGACTACAAGCCGGCAACATAATTAACACCTAAATTTCCAAATCTGAAACCAATTATACTGCTTTTATTGAAATTAAATTAGTTCATCTCGAGTAGTAACTAGCTTGTAAGCTACAAGGTATTCTAGCGATCTTGGATAGAAAACTACAAAGTATTAGATATCTTTCTTCTCATATGATTTTAAGTTTATCTTATTTGATACTTAATCTTAGTAGACTCCTTTATTGAGTCCCATTTGATTGATTTTTGCCCTCTCGTGCAATCTAAATTATATTTTTGTCTTTGCTTAATATTATTTTACACTATTGTAAAATAGTGAAATCAACCATTATTCTTATCGTCTTTCATGTTTTTTTGATTCATCACCCTTTAAATAGTAAAAAATGTCTAGAGAGATTTTACCAAACTTCTGTAGAAGTATGCATAGTATTATGTCTTTAACTTTTACTAGTGATTATAACATGATATTCTTGTTCTAAAAAAAATTCAAAAATTAACCGAATCATACCGAATAAAAATCGAGATGATGAGACAATTTTGATAAATCTAATTTTGATTCTACAAAATCAAATAACTAAAAATTTAGTATGATATAAATTTTACGAAATAACCGCCGAACACACCGCTATTAATAGCTAATGACATAAATACTAGGGAAAAGGGTCAAAATACCCCTCTACTTTGGAAAAAGGCTAAAAATATCTTCCGAACTTATTTTGGGTAAAAATACCCTCCCATCCTTATTTTCAAATTTAAAATTATCCCTCAAAATAACCCGAAATCATTTTCTAAACCCGCTCCATCATTTAAACCTGACCCAACTAAATAATAACCCATAAGATCTTCTTATTCCCCCAATTCTCTCAAACTTCAAACCTACGTGATATAAATCTTATGAGTTATTATTTATAAAATGATGGAGCCTTTAGAAAACGATTTCGGATTATTTGGGGGATAATTTCACAAGACAGTAGATATTCTCAAAACTTTAAGATTTAGACCCCAAAATAATAGCTAAAAATAGAGGGGTATTCTTTTCCCTAAATACTATAGTCGATTCTCTGGGATTTGATCAGACGCTTCTCCCTACATCTTCTTCTTCTTCTTCCTCTTTCTCAATGTGGTAAAACCCTAGCGCAACAAAAAACACAGATTCAGATTTAACGGTTCTCGGGTCAAGTTGTTCCGGCGGGTATGGGTCGACCGGAACCGTGTGTGCTCTTTGCCCACACTTTTCTCCACCCTCAACTTGACGAGTATGTTGACGAGGTAACTATTTCTAATTGCAGTTATATAGGCAATGCTAACTTGTTACGATTAATTTTCAATTCATTTAAATTTTATGTAGAGGGGTGGGGTGGGGTTTTGTGGTGGGGGGGATGGGACTAAGGGCATGTTATGTGGAGAAATTGTTGTGTGTTTATTATTTCAATCGTCTATTTTCTTTTTCTACTTTATTTATTTGATGTCATTGCGTTATCATCTGTGTGATTCCAGGTGTTATTTTCAGAGCCGGTCGTCGTCAGTGCTTGCGAGTTTCTTGAACAGAATGCCACTTCCGCATGTTCTTCACTCAAGCTTGTGGGGTACGGTTTCTATTCATATTTGCTAATTCGGTTAGGTGGAACAGCACAGGTGCTGGTGGTTGTCATTATTTTCTTGAATTAAGCTTTCACTACATTTATTTTGCACCATGAAGTAGTATTGCACAAAGCTGTATTTAAGTTGTCGCTAAAAGTGTGAATTCAAAGAGTTCTAGGTCGTAGTTACTATTGATGTTTTATTGCATTAGTGCCAGTTTACACACACGCGCGCGCGCACTCTCTCTCTCTCACACATATATATACACCCCCCCCCCCCCCCTTGATACACTGTATATTATGCTTACAATGGAAGGGGGTGGTTTTGAGACTTTCAGACAATCAGGTTATCAACATTGACAATGAGAAGTAGGGGAGCAAAACAAAAAGGATTTGTCTGAGATGTGCCATTCTTTAGAAAGTGTAGGAGCCAAATTTGTCAAAGACTGGTTAGAGATAAATATATGCCTGTGTTAAAAATCGAAGGCTGAAGTTTTAGGGCTGGTTCTGCTCAGCTTTGAAGCCGAATAGGTTGGAAATGATGTGATTACAGGTTCAAGGAATCACAAAGGGAAGTTGAAAATCTCAGACTGGGTTCTGTGAAGTGTTAACAGTGGTCGAGATTAGTGTCCAAAGACTGGGAATCCACACCTGAAAGTTTTTTTTATGAAGTCCACACCTGGAAGTTTTTTGATGAAGTAAGTAGATTCATAGCTGGAATCAAGAAGATGCAAAGTGTTATTCCACACCTGGAAGTTGTTAAAATTCAATTCAGAAGTGCTTTTCTGAACTTATTAAGTTTGTTCAAAGGGACAGATCCTTTGATTGTGAAACTTGAGATGAATGGATATTCGCAGGTACAATCATGCACATGGTAGAATGTCAAATTTTACACATGAGTTTTCAGTCCATGGTTGTAAAATTCTAGTGACGCTTTAAGTGGAAAGCGCAGTTAAAGTGTGGGCTTTAGTAAAAAAGTGTAATGCAGGAAATGAAATATTTGTAACGCAAGAAAAGAGTGACAAATTCATTCATAATGTTTTTCTTAATGACTAATATATCTAATTTGCTGATTATATGTATTGTTTAGTACCACTCGATTCAAAATACAATGCCTGGACAATAAGATGCACGCCGTAGTGTCTTGCTTACTTAAGCGAGGCTAAGCGCCCTCCCTGAGCTTTTATGAGCTTCTGGGCTGAATCGCGCCTTAATTGAGCCTTTGACAACGATGCTTAGTAATCACAATGGTACAAAGAAAAATAGATGATAGTTAGCAGTAGTAGCAAGTTCAGGAGAAGCTAGAAAAAGTGTATCTTTATCCTCTTATTATGAGTCTTAATGTGGATTTTTATGATTAGTTTGTAAAGCTTATAGTTTTGGAGGGATTGTCTGGTGGAAGTCACTTTCCCAAGTATCTTACCTAGTGATATTGGAACTTCAATTGATCAGCAGCCAACTTTTGTTAGTGATAATCGAGAAATGCCCAAGGGCCAGTGGCACATTTTGCCAAACTCGGTGGATAATGGCCTCCCGCTATGCCCTT
This sequence comes from Lycium ferocissimum, assembly GCF_029784015.1. NCBI lineage: Eukaryota > Viridiplantae > Streptophyta > Magnoliopsida > Solanales > Solanaceae > Lycium > Lycium ferocissimum. The sequence continues at coordinate 14,043,183 of NC_081346.1, read as the reverse complement.
CTCCACTTAAAACCAGACTTTTGTCTGCGGCAAGGTTTCGAACTCATGATGTGGCCTAACCCACACATCATACGCTGCTCTCTTACCATTGGGCTTTAGCAAACTACTTATTAAAAAAGAAATTGACAAGCAGCCTGTTTCGCATATTTTTTGTGTCTGAGTATGACAACAGATTTAAGAAGTGCCTATTGGATGAGAACTTAATATATTATGGGCTCATGGTCTTCACTTCAATGGAAGGGATGTGATACTTTGCTTGCTATCAAAATTATTTGAATTGTACCGTACAGGATAGAGGAGGTTGTAATTATATTTTATGGAGGTTGATTAAAAATACGGTCTACCCTGTGATGTCTTTTACTGTCTGAAAAGGAGGTTTGCCGCGTGCTGGTGCAATTTTTTTTTTTTTTTTTTTTTGGAGAATGGTAACAGTTAATCTATATATCCTCAGGTATACTACATTTTCCATACATGATCTTCCTTTTACAGTAAATCCAAAACATCAAAAATATCTTCTGTTTGCACTAAAACTACCTGTTTACACCAAAAGTAATAAAGACTTAAACAATTCATCTTGAACTTCTGTAGACAGCACTGTTTGCTCTCAAAGCACCTCTGATTCCTTTCATTCCACACAGTCCACTATATGCATGATGGGACAATCTTCCATCTCTCCTCCTCCTTTGTTGCATTCCATCCCTATTCCAGCTGTTTAGAACTCCTTTAATGCTCCCAGGTTTCACCCACTTGATCTTCCTCAGACTGATGAGCATCGTCCATAGCTGTTCTGTCCATTTGTAGTGTAGTGTAAAAAGAGATGGTTGATTGTCTCATTTTGTTCCCCACATAAGAAACACCTTGAGCATAGGTGGAAACCTCTTTTGTTCAAGTCACTTCACCAAAAAAAAACCTCTTTTGTTCAAGTTGTCATGAGTCAGCACTGCTTCCTTTGCCAAAAGACAATTGAACAAGTTCACTTTGTATGGAACTTTTGTCCTCCAGATCATCTTCCAGGGCCAGTCATCCTCCTGCATAGTTGAGGTGTTCAAATCCTTATATATGCTGAATTAACTTAGAAAATTCCTTTGTTGTGCTTCTGCCACTCTATTGTGTCTCTTTCTCCTGTCAAGTTGTTGAAAGTGGCCATTGTATTATGAAATGCTGCTATCCTCTCTATCTCCCAATCATTCAATGTTTCTTGTCAGGTTCAAGTTCCATCCCTGTCCAGTCCATATCTCAGCAACGGTAGCTTGTTGCAATTGATAAAGAACAAATAGGTCAGGGTACAGCTGCTTCAGGGTTGTACTATCAATCCACTTATCATACCAAAATGAAACCTTTAACCCATTCCCAACCTTACATCTGATCCTTGCTAGCATAATAGGCCACAAGTTCCTAATTGCTCTCCAAAGAGTACAACTGTATGGTATAGTTACCATATTTCTTGTCCAGTTATCTTCCATTCCATATTTAGCAGTGATGACATCATTCCAGAGCATGCTGTCTTCCATAACCATTTCATCATTAGGCTTTGATTCTGGATAGAGTCAAGGACTTCCTCATGTATGTTTCTTGGCTGTGACTATGAAATAACTTTTACTTGAGTTAATCCCGATGAAGAGTGAAATTGATGCTCTTTTGCTATGTATTATAGAAAACTAATAGTAGCAAAAGATCTTCTTGCGGAGTCCTTTTGAACATTTTTTACCCTCTTTGTGATGCATGTGGTGAATGCAGGGAGAATATTTTCATCTAATTTCCTAGTTTTTATTTCTGAAATTAGTGAAAGGCCTTTACATGATCAGCTGGTTCAAGCGGAAAGCCCTACGTTATTTCATATTGATCTCAGAATCCAATGTCAAATATCAATAATCTGCTTTTTTGATGGAGGAACAATCACCTATATATAATATAAAAAGGAAGATCCTATATGTTAAATACTGATAAGCTTATGATCTTTTTGATATGAGAGCAGCCATTGTTAGTAAGGAGGTATACAGTAAAACGATTCTTTTTTGTGCATAAATACAATGAAAAAAGCCTCACATTCACATTAGCTTTGGAGGTCAGTAAAGTATCTTTTGGAAAATTCTAGCTTAATGCTATTCATAACTAAAAAAAAATAAAAAAATCTAATGTAACGGTCTAACCAGAATATATGATTGCACTTCTCGACCAGATTATATGGGATCTTGCTGTTATTTCTTTACCAAACGAGCAGCTGCGATTTTAGAGTGGAAGACGAAGCGATCCTGAAGATATCACATCCTTTCCATAAATCTACTTTTACGCTGATAGGACAAATTTACCCCATTATTGTTTGAAGAGGCTTATATTCTTTTTCCGAAATTGTTATCACCTTGCTTTTCTGGAGCTTGGTGGAATTATGTTATATGTGTTGTCATGATTGTTATGACTTATGAAGACCTATTTAGACCCTTCTATGAAAGTTTATATAATTCTCACTAAAAATGAGAATAATTTTTGACGTATGGTTTGATACTACCTTTCGTTTTGCGCAGGGCCACTTCACCACCCTCATTTGCTTTGGAAGTTTTTGTCCAATGCGAGGGAGAGACAAGGTTTAGGCGTCTAAGTCAGCCTTTCCTGTATTCCCATTCTTCATCAAATGTGCTTGATGTTGAGGTACCAAGTAAAATTGTGTAATTCTTTTCTTATTCATATGACAGTCTTAAAAGTGGGTAAAATTGTATATTCTTGTCTTATTCACTTGACAGTCTTAAACGTGGGTTTAGTCTTTAGGATTTTGTTGTAAGAACTAATCCACATTGTTTGCAATCAGTGTATAGGAAAAAGTACTGCTCTATTTTATTTCTTTTATTCAGAAGTAATTATTTTTCATATGACAAATCCTTCAGATATTTGTTTTGGATTAATCCATTTGGAAGTTCTTATTTTGTGGCCTTTAATGATGTCTTACTGTATATTTTCTTGTTCTTGTTCACTTTTACAACTGAAGCTTCCTTTTTGTAACTGATTGTTTCAATTCTAGCCACAGTGCTCCTTATATAAAAAATATTCTAGCCACAGTGCATTTGGAGGAATTTGTTTTGTATTCTCCTGTTACTGTGTGAATGCTCTGGTTTCTCTGGCAGGTTATCTTGAAACAGTAGCTTTTTTCCTGAATGTAATATGTTTTAATTAGTTCCCAAATGGATTCTTTTACCGTTTATTGTGTATTATATCCATAACTTTTGACGTCTATACAGTCGAAAATGGAACCTATTAGCCCATGATTGCGTCCACCTGTCATAAGCTAATCCATATATTCTTAAGCTCCACCTCAACGAAGAATCCAATGTCAAATTGATGGATTTATTTTATGACTTGAAAGAAAGAGCTATGTGATTTGCATTGCTAACAAGTGTCTTCCCTGTAATTTACAACCATCTCTCTCTCTCTTTTTTTTTTAAAATAACCGTGGTGTCTTTTTTTTGGGGATAATCGTGGTGTCGGTGCTATCATATGCAACTAGCAGGTTTATCTATGGTGCATACTAGACTTCAGTTGGACAAAGCTAATATGAACTTATTTTGCAACATTACTTCCCTCTTTTTTCCTCCTTGAACTCTTATCTATGTCATTGTTGTCACACGTTTTGTCCTCCTAAAAGTTTTAAGCAGGAAAGGAAAATGAGAAGTAAAGTATTTTGCTATTCATTAAAGGGAATGATGACTTGTGCAGGCAATTGTTACCAATCATTTGGTTGTACGAGGCAGCTATCGAAGCCTTAGCTTGGTTGTTTATGGAAACACCACCGAAGATCTTGGTCAATTCAACATAGATGTTGATTTGGATGGCTCTTTGGCTAATACTGTTCGTGTTGTTCAGGGAGACCTTGAAGACCTCCCACCTGCATTGCGTCCAAATAATCTCTCTACTGAGCAAACATTGTCTTCTTTGAAATCGTTGTCTTTGAAAAGTATTCCTCGGGATATTCCTCTCGAGCTCAGGCAGTTATTACAACTTGTTCTTAAAATGTTGGAATCACCAAAATTTGGACTTGTGAAAAATAAGGTTCTTACTTCTTTATTATCAGTGGCCTCAATCTATGCCACTCCTTGCTTTCCTTCTATGCCTACAATGCAAGAGCAACTTGGGCTGGATAAGTTGGTTTGTAATCAAGAAGTTCAACTTGCAATTGCTGAAGCCAAAAAGGAGCTTTTGGAGATGCATAATAGCTTTACTTTTGAACCTGGTGACCAGTCTACTGAATTTGCAACTGATGCTATGTTGGTTGAATCTGAAATTGAGACTGCTGCTCCAAAGCAACTGCTGGACTCCTTAAGCCACTACTTTAAATTTGGTAGTAGTCCTGATGATGCTGCTCATCGTGAGCTTTCAAAGGTGATGGAATATCTAGCTTGTGTATTTACTTATGATATCAGATCCTCATTTGAATGTAGCTAGAAGGTTTCTGTTTATTCAGTGTCTAGGTCTGTCTATAGTTTTCTTGTGTAAACTTTGTCATGTATGATTCTGATTTTGATTTCTCTTTTCAGAGAGAGAACATGGTTCTCTGTTTGACTCTGGCTCTTTTAGTGTCTTCTGCAAGAGAAAGCTGCTATCAATTTGTCAACTGTGGTGGCATGGAGCAGCTTGGTTATGCTTTTTCTAGTAGCTTGCAGAACTCTAGTGCTCTCAAATTGCTGCACCTTGGAGTTATTGAACAGGCAACTCGCTATTCAGTTGGCTGCGAAGGTTTCCTTGGATGGTGGCCTCATGAGGATGAGAATATTCCTTCTGGTACTAGTGAGAGATACAATCAATTGTTGAAGTTACTATTGCACAATCAGCGGCATGACGTAGCCTCTCTTGCCACTTATATACTTCATCGTTTGCGGTTTTATGAAGTTTCTTTCAGATATGAGGTAAATCATTTTGTTAATTCTCCCTTTTGTCTTGTTGTGCATTTGATAAACATTTCCTTGGAGATATGAACTCTCTCTTTCTTTCAACTCTCAATAGTGCTCCATATTGTCTGTCCTGGGAGGTCTTTCTGGCTCTGTCCAGGCTACAAGTGCCACGATGGATATACTTGCCAATGCTAAACTTCAACTCAAGAACCTTTTGGTCAGTTGAAACTCCCTTACTTTGGTACATCTTGGCTTTCCTGTCGTTACATGTTTATCGTGGTATTATAATTTCTTTGTCATCCATTTTTGTTGACAAGTATTGGTGCAGAAATTAATAAGTTCCTCTGGCCCAATTGAAGATCCTTCTCCGGTGGCGTGTGCAATTAAATCTTTAGTTCTTGGTGATGGTGGACAATTATCATTTAATTCAACCAGTGACTTGATTACTCGATCAAGTTGTTGCTTTTCTAACAATGACATGGATCAACATTTGCTTTCCCTTCTGAAGGTATATTTTAACCAACCTTTAGTAGCCAGAAGTTTTATCTTTGTCCCGTCCCCCAACATTTTGGTTAAACTTTTCAGTAACTCGGAAAAGAATTTGGTCCACAAAAAGAGTTTTGACTTCTAGACAATGCAAATGCCAACACAAAAATAGAAAAAGTTTTGCTTCGAAGTTGACTTCCTTAGATCCATTGCTTGATTTTGCCACATGTTCTGATCTCAGCCTAGTGAAAATTTTAGTAAATGAATCTACTGAAAGACAACAAAGGGTGGTTCCTTTATGCATTCTTACAGATAATAGAACAATTTTTGGAAGAATTATTTCTTTTTGCCTTCCCTGGTCCTGAATGATGCCAGTGATAAATAGACATAGGCATTAAACCATGGTCGCTTTGATCTATGACAATTTTGCCTATTCACCTTAATCCTTCATACCAAAAGACAGAACGGCTAGCAGTGTGAATTATTCTGTGAGTTTTAAGTTGTACTCTCACTTTCAGTTTCAAAAAAAAAAAAAGTTGTAGTCTCACTTATCACAGAAAGAGTTTTTGGTGGTGTTCCTTATACAAATATGTTAAAATTTCAAACTGGTTGATAATCTAAGCTCTTTTTAGTTCTGTTATGCTATAGGGAATAAAATAATTGCTCTATATTTGACCATCATGGTAATCCATTCATTTTTTGATAAACCTGGAATTGATTCATAGTACATCATTTTCTTTATAAGGTTCATATCTCCTTATCCTTGGGGAAATGTTATTTGTTAATTTTTTTGGATGGATTTCGGATTTGAAATGTCATTTGTTAACAAACAATATCGGCGAGCAAAGTAATCTGCATTTAAAATGCTACGTTTTTCACAAAGGAATGAATTTCTTCAAAAAAAAGTGCTTCACTATTGTCTAAATCTTATGGAATTGATTGAAATGCACTTACTAAAAAGAACTTGATTGAAATGCATGTTACTTGTACGTACAGAAACCAAATTAATAGAGTATAACTGCGGGGCATTTTAGTAAACCGACTCAGTTCTCGCAGAATTCTATTCCCTTAACATGGATTTGTGAAGAGTGAACCTCCCTAATTTTTTGATCAATAATTACAGTGTTATTTTAATTGACTTTTCAAATGACATCGATTCTCTCTTTTAAGATTTAGAAACAATAAACTTATCAAAATGATTGTGTCGGATCCTCCAAAAGCTTTTGTAAATCTATTTGAAATCACAGGGAAAATATATCAGTGAGGGACCCAGCGACCCAGAAAGTAAAAAAAGAGAGTGAGTCTGAAATTCCTAGTGTGAGTTACTTGTGGATATCTGGCCAATGATTTCCCTGAAGCACAATTACTGAACCCCTATTTCTAAGCAACCCATGTAACCAGTTGACCTTGTGGTCCTACTTTGAAATAGACTGGTAAAGTGAACAAAAAGGAGTATATCATGTATTAATACTTTATACTTAAAAAATAAGAAAAAGTTGGAATATCTTGAAGAATATGATAAAATCATACATGTATAAAAATCAGAGTTCACCCAACTTGCACAGAACGTAATGAGCAGATTTACAATCATTTTTTGTCCAGGCTAGCTAAGCTGTTTCAATTCTTAATCAAGCATTCTTATGGATCTGGAAAGAGATTCCATACCATGACTCCATTCTAATAGGGATCAAGCACAATAAAGAATGGTGTAGGAAACCAATTTATTTCATTGAGGCTTAATGGACATTTGTTTCCCCTATTTCCTTTTGAACCACACATAAATTTTTCTGTGATAGTTTTACTAATACCATATAATTAGCTAAGACTGAGCTCTTTTTTTTTTTTTTTTTTCCTTGCCCAACTGGTGGTTATTGATGTCGATTCACTGGTCCTTTAAGTATATTTTAGCATGCTTTTTGTAGCCTGAATTAATCGTCAACCATTGAAATATTTTCAGAGCTAGAAAATTTGGGGTTAAAATTCAAAATGAGCAAGCTTTGGGCCTTTAACGGGTTAAGATTGAAAGCCAAAATTATAGTATGTGAGCAAATCTAGTTCCTCTTTTCCCAATAAAAAAGGACAAAAACCAACAAATGAAATTCAAACTTATAAAGCAGAAGTTTCATGTAAAAAAAAAGACCTTATAAAACAGCTGTTTTTAAACTCCTTACAAGAGTTCCCAAATTGAAGTCATTCTTAGAGTTATCATTGGAGCGATATCTCCGAGATTACTGCTATGGCCACTCTATTGGGTTACTTTTCCTCCTTTGCTCTTGCCTTTCTTTGTTTTTCCAGAAAGTCTAGTTCATTGCTCTTCTTGTTAATAAAACTTTGTATTGAAACTAACTTTGTTAAATCTTTTTTGTTTTTATTCTTCTTCTTCTTGTGAGCAGGAGAGGGGTTTCCTCCCTTTGTCTGCTGCTCTATTGTCATCTTCTGCTTTATGGTCTGACACAGCCGGCACGGTGGACTTGTTTGTGGATATTGTATCATACTTTGAGGCCATTGTTCTTTCTCTTCTTTCTACTCGCTCAGGTTTGGTTTATATTAATATGATACGTTTGGCTTTTCCACCTCAGTTCCATGTTGTGTTACTTGACAGTATCAAACACTTCGAAGTCTTTCTGTTATATATACTTTTTCTGTTTTCAGGGTTGATATTTCTTGGTCGTGACCCTGAAGTTGCCACTACAATAATTCATGCCTTAAGGGGTACTGATAATTGGAAGAAGGAAGAGTCCATTTCCCTTCGACATGCATCTGTCCTAATATCCAAGGGTTTCTTTTGTCACCCGCGTGATGTTGCACTGATCATTGAGATGCATTTGAAGGCAGTGAGTTCTGGTTATTGTTGAAAATACATGTCTTCCGTGTTTCTTTGTTCCTCTAAACTCTGCTGAGTTATATAGACATGAAAGAAAGCAACGAAACAAACCTTCCCGCAACTTACTTCTTGTATGCGGGCTTTTCTTTTGCCCTTTTTAATGAAATTTATTACTACTTAATTAAAAAAAAACCAATTCTTCTCGCAGCTCCTCGGTCCTCACCCTCAAACTCTTTTGTGTTCATATTTTCTCTCTGGTAATCAACTGTATTTGTGTTTCCTCTTGTACTTGTTGCAGATCAATGCCATAGATTGTTTAGCGACATCAAGTCCAGACTCTGAAGATTTGTTGTGGATAGTATGGCAGCTCTGTGGTCTTGCCAGGTAAGAGCTTTTTCTATTTCATGCTAAAGGATAACAATCTCTAAAGCCTTTTAATGAATGCTTTTGAGATGTTCCGCAGATCTGATTGTGGTCGCCAAGCTTTGTTGGCTCTGGTTCATTTCCCCGAGGTAATATGCTCTTATTCTGCATCGCTCTAATAAAAAGTGGAAATATGTTAAAGCTTCATGTGTGAGGGTTATTGTCTAACACAGTTACTGTCGTCATCCTTATTATTTATAGCTTATCATTTATGGATTCATTTTGAAACTCTAATAACAGAGTTTTCCCTTGCTCCCATTGATATGCATTTGACCATCTCAGGTGTTTTATTTCCATGGTCTGAAATTTCTTTTGTATAATGTAGGCTCTTTCAGCTTTAATTGCGATACTACATTCAGTCAGGGAATTGGATCCAGTTTCCCCAAATAGTGGTACTTGAGAGTTCATTATGCTGCAATTTTACCTCAAGAAAATATGGAATCGATGCTACTCTATACTGATTACATTGAATTTTGAAAGTCTTTGCAGCATGTATTATAACTTCTTGATTTTTCAGGAGCTTCACCTTTGAACCTAGCTATCTTCCACTCTACGGCTGAAATTTTTGAGGTCATTGTTTCGGACTCAAGTGCATCTTCTCTGGGGTCTTGGATTGGACATGCTAAAGAACTTCATAGAGTCTTACATTCCTCCTCCCCAGGATCCAGCAAAAAAGATGCTCCTGCTAGGCTTTTGGACTGGATTGATGCTAGTGTGGTGTACCACAGGAGTGGAGCAATTGGTCTTTTACGCTATACTGCTATCTTAGCTTCTGGAGGAGATGCTCACATGGCCTCAACAAGTCTTTTGGCATCTGATGGCATGGATGTTGATAATGTCATTGGGGATTCTTCCTACACTGATGGTAATATCATAGAGAATATGCTTGGGAAACGCATCACTGAGAAGGATTTTCCTGGTGTTGTTCTTCGTGACTCATCAGTTGTTCAACTGACAACAGCCTTTCGAATTTTGGCTTTTATTTCTGATAATTCGGTATGACACTAGTGGTGGTATTTTGATCATATTACATGTTTACCAGAGAAAACTCTTGTGTAATAGTGTTGTTTGTTGGTGAAGGCCGTCACTGCTGCTCTTTATGATGAAGGCGCTGTCATGGTTATCCATGCAGTTTTGATCAACTGCAGGCTCATGCTTGAGAGGTCCTCAAACATATATGGTCAGTTTCTCCAACCGTCACGTTTGCTTGAATTTCAAGATTCAGCTATGCTCGTATGCATACACATTGCTTTACTAACTTCTGACCCCTTTGTTGGATGTTTAAAGTGTTCATAACATATTATGATTGTGACATTCTATCAAAAATTGAAATTATCCAAAAGAAAATAAGCGTTCAACAATATTTTGTGACTATGGGACACTGGTCAAAACCCCAAACAGAAGAACTTACTTCTATGTTGTCTATAATCTTTTGTTGTAAAATCTGTCATAGCACCACATTCACGCCTTATTACGTATTTATTTAATAAGTTGGTTATGCTTTGGAATGAAGTATCAACTTTCCTGATACTATTTTTTTTTCGTGATTTAATCAATTGTTGTATTTGGTGCCTTCTTTGTGTTGCTCACAGTAAAAGTTTTCTTGTTAGTTCTGTCAAAGCATTTGATCTGTAAACTCCTTATGGGGTAGCAATGGTGTCCGAGTCAATTTGCGTGCACCTCTATTTTTTAGACTGATGGAAAGAAACCACCTGACTTTTTTGCGTCTACTAGGATTTGAAGTCTAGTCTCCTAAGGTCCATTCCAACTTATTGACCGCTAAGCCACATCCTTGGGTGCGGCACAAGGACTTATATAGTCTTAAAAAGTGCAATTTCATGATCAGTCTTGATAAGGACTCACTGTCTCAAAGAGTGGAATTTTATGGTCAATCTTAATAGTGATCGAAAGGACGTGTTACTCTTTTTGGATCTAATGCTCTATTTTGATGTGAAGAAAGTAGCTCTAAAAGTGTTTCCCGATAAAGGATGTTAAGAATGTCTTGTAGGACCCAGGACTTAGTTCTAGTGGCAAAAGTTGCGCGACTTTGAGTTAGGTCCCAGGTTCGAGCCCCTACGCCATTTGTATTAAGACTGGTATTTAAGTGGAGAAGGGTGAAGGGGCGGGTCTTTTATCCTGAGTTTCGAAGGCCGTGATTGGCCCTAGAGGGTGGACCCCAGGCAGATTTCTTGGTCATAAAAAAAGAGTTTGCCATTATGGCCTTTGCTGTTAAAATCATCCAACATGTTTTGAAGAAATCATACAAGATTCTTCGTTTTGTTCTGGATGCTTCTCCTCCATGAAGACAAAGAAGCATTGGCAGCCCTCTCAGGCTTGTGAGAATTGTTGGCAGCCCTCTTAGGCTTGTGAGAATTATTGGCAGCCTTCTCGGCTTTTCTAGTCCCAAGATACCTCAATTGCAGACAGAGTCTTACAGAACTGCTGTTACAGTTTCATTCCCAGCAGATCCAAAAAATCTAAGTACTGTGCCAGGCTTTCAATCATGCTATCCCTACACCAGAACTAGAAGTATTGTAAGCATCTATTTTTAACAGAAATATCATTCTTTGGCCTTGAAAACATCTCTTATTTCTTTCTACCCAATTAGTCCATATGATGCAAAGAGGAATGGTTTTCTAGATCTGTTTCAATCCTTTGTAAAGAGGAATGCCAGGCAGAGCCAGCATTCTAATAAGTTTCTAACACTTTGAGCATCACCCGTTGTGCACCAAAAAGACTTGGGAAAAGATCCCAAATCTGTCTTCTTTTTTTTTTTTTTTTCATTGAGAAAGTGATATCATTTGATGGCGTCAAGAGGATATTTTTTTTGATGAAGAGTGTCAAGAAGATGCAAATAGTACAAAAGTGAAATTCTTAGCTCCATTTCAATGCCCCCTATACTAAAGATACGGAGCTAACAAAGTCCAAAAAAGATCTGTGCACCCACAAGTTCCACAGTGGAATGGACTAATTTTCAACTTTTGCGTGTCATCTTTGCTCTAGAGCCATGCTTATCTTCTCTGTATCGTTCCAATTTTATCAGACATCCTGAAGGGGACAGTAGGAAATATGGATTTTAATCTGTTCTTGGAGTCCCTTATCATTATGCAGTGCCACATGAACTGGACCAAGCGTCACGTGGCAGTTAACATAGTGCTTCTGTAGCAAATGCTAGATTGCAGTTCCCTAATTCCATTCCGCTGCGACCAGAGCCCCTGGAAAGCAAGTATGCAAATTATAGGCTTCCCTTATTTGATGAATAATAAATTGGCATGCTTTGGAGCTTCTGTTTCTGACAGATATCTGTCTTTTTGACCCTAATGCTCTATGGACGTCGTTCTTGGGGAGCCTTTTAGGAAGATCTAACTTAGGTTTCTAATGAATATTTTACTTTTATTTAGTTGTGGCATCATATCATCAATTCCTTTCTCTATTTTACTTTCTGGTTTTTCCTGACCCCAGAAAGTATATGTTGGTTCATTACAATCTTCTCGTGTTGTTTCCATTTTTCCTTGACAGATTACCTAGTTGATGAGGGTACAGAATGCAATTCAACTTCAGATTTATTACTGGAACGTAATCGTGAACAGACCCTCCTTGATTTACTAATTCCCTGTCTGGTGCTGTTGATTAATCTATTGCAGAAGCTAAAGGTTTGTACTGACTATTTTAGGGGAGAAAGTACTTGCTGTTACAATTTCTAGTTTTTTCTTCCAGTGCTAGTCTTCATATGCTTGCTCTTTGCGTTATCTGTTTTTCCTCATTGAAATGTAGAGCAGATCGACCTTGCAAGAGCATTGCCATATTTATGTCCTGAAACAAGATTCTCCATGTTTTATAAACTACTAGTGAGGGCTTATGTTAGCGCAATTAGCATTAAGCTCATGCCAAAACAGAAGTTACAAGATGTTTTGGAGTAATTGCTGTCTATTGTACTGTTAGATCTAATTCAATTAGCAGTTTCCCTTTCTTGCACATCTCTGTTTTGGGTGTTACCTTTTATAAGCTCGATGATCAATCTTTTCTCAAGTTCTTCATTGCACAACATATTCCTGACAGAGGCAAGTTGTTATCTTACTCCATTCGTAGGAAGCTAAGGAGCAGCACAGGAATACTAAACTAGTAAATGCTCTTCTACAGTTGCACAGAGAAGTGAGGTAAGGGAAACGTCTTACAAGTCTTGCACTTTCATCTAAATCCAGCAATTCTGTTTACTTAGTTTCTCCTCCTGTCTTTATTTAACTAATTTTATTCTTTTGTTGCAGTCCGAAGTTAGCTGCCTGTGCAGCAGATGTATCCTATCCTTACCCCAGTTTTGCACTTGGGTTTCAAGCTGCTTGCGATCTTCTAGTTTCTGCAGTAGCCTGTTGGCCAGTTTATGGTTGGACTCCTGGCCTTTTTCATTTCCTCCTAGATAGTCTTCATGCAACTTCGATGTTGGCGTTGGGTCCCAAGGAAATCTGTAGTCTGCTTTGCATATTGGTATGTGACGTTTGATAACTCGGTCATTCTTCAGCAGCAAGCTTGATGTTCATTTTTTCTTATATGTTGTGTGATGCTAGTTGGAATCTGACTATCTCTTCTGTGGATCATATATGTACGTACATTCAAGAATGACTTATTCGCAGAGGAAGGGGTCTGGCTTTGGGAAAATGGAACACCCACATTGAGTGTCCTGAGAACCTTGGCTGTGAGGACATTATTAGGACCTAAGAAGGAGAAGGAGATTAATTGGTTCTTGCAGGCTGGACTACGGGAGAAGCTTCTTGGCCAGTTGAAACCACACTTGGGCAAACTCGCGCAGATTATCCTATGTTGCTCCACCAGTGTAAGTAATTATTTATTAGTCCCTAGTTTTCTTTCTATTATCTTCAGATGCTTATGTGTGGTTTTAGGGGTTTAATAGGCAGTTCTGGAGAATATTTTCATTTATCCTTGATTTGCAATTTGTCTGATGATTAAGGTGCTATTTATCAGACATTGGTGGTCATCCAAGACATGCTGCGAGTGTTCATTATTCGTATTGCATGTATAAGCAGTGATAATGCTTCAGTACTTCTACGGCCAATGGTATTGTGGATTGGTGATCGTCTTTCTGAAAAATTGCCATTGTCTGATTTGGATGCTTACAAGGTCGTATTTACTTTCCCTCTTTACACGTGTCATGGCAATAATATTTTTTCTGATTTTTCCCAGGTTATTATCTTGAACTTGTTTACTTATGATTGAAAACTGTTCTCTTTCAGGTCCAGCGATTGCTCTCCTTTCTGTCTCTACTATTAGAGCACCCACATGGAAAGGTGTCTACATTCACTTAAAAATCCAATCTGCTTAACTAGTTTTACAAATGTACCTGTTACTAAGCATTCACTTATAAGTTCAATCTGCTTTATAGTTATGTATATGTATCTGTTACTAAGCAGCTGCCCGCATTTTTTTGTGCTCAGCGGTTATTCTTGAAGGAGGGTGGACTTCAGATGCTAATCAAGGTTCTAGAAATGTGTTTAGCTGCTGGTAGCTCAGATGCAAAACAGTTACCTCAGAAAGGGTGTTCACTTATTAGTTGGTGTCTCCCTGTATTCAAGTCCATTCGACTACTTAATGAGTGCAAAGCTTCTCTGCAAACCCCGGGAATAGTTGAGAGGTTAGCTAGGGTTGCATGTGTTAAGCTATCTGGTTTCGTTTGTAGCTTTTTTTGGTTGTATTGAATTCTTATGGTTTTCTATTGATGCTTATGTTTCTGGTGTATTTATTGTGATTTCTAGACACTTCCCTGAAGATATGACTGCTGAAGAAAGTTGCTTGCTTTTGTCTTTGCTCCTTAAATTTTCCAAGGTATTTCCTTTTCGTTATCTGTTTTTGTTTATGGCTTGGGTATGATTACTCATGGGCTGCGGTGCATCTTATTTATGCTCTAATTGGTATTTTCTTTCTGGAAATCAGTTTAAGTTTTTTGTTAAGCATCTTGATCAAAAAAGATTTTGGTTAAGCTTCTGAAGTTTGGTAGCATTCAAATTTCCTTGGATTTTGATTTGTAAGTTATGCTGCAGTGTCTAATATTATGATACGTTGACGTTTTCTCCTCTTGTTTTTTATTGGGTTGTCTGGGAACCATCAACATTTTTTTTTTTTTAACATTTTTATTTCGATTTGTAACTAGTGCATTATAATATTTGCTCCTTCGGTCCTTTGGGAAATTAAAGCATTTTCATTCCTGAAATAAAGTACTCATAGTATCCGTCTTTTTTGAATGAGATCTTGGTTCTCCTATTATGACTCTTTGGGTTGATATTTTGATATACACGGGTCTTTTGGTTAACAAAAAACTTTCTTGTTTTCATTCTCACGCAACTCTTTCTATTTTAAAACTAATCTGCTACCTGTTTTTGGTTTTCATATTTTGCAAAACTTGCTTGTAACGGTTGCGTACTTCTCCATTTTCTTATACCGAAAGGAGGTGGATGGGTAGTGGGGGAAGAAAGAAGGTACAAAACTCAGTTTTTAGCCTTTAGATTGAAGATCCAAGTTAGAGTAAAAAGTGTTATAAGACGAAGTAGAAAGAATAATGGAGCGCTAAGAGATTCCTAACAAAAACTGTTAGTATAGTTTGTAAGCATCCCCTATCCCCAAGATATTTAGTAGCATTTCTCCAACAACCATCTCTTTCCCTTCTCTTTTCTCAATCATATATATCTCACATGTATAGCAAGAAAAAGAGAAATTAGGGGGAAATTTTCAATGAGGTGGGAAACTCATGATCACTACGCACTCCAGGAGACAGAAGAGAGGGGTGAAGGGTTATCTAAAACTTTTGTGGTAGAAGAACCAGCGACTGCCAAGGATGTTTGTTGTGTTTGTTAATGTTGTTTGACAAGACAACTAAGATTTGAGGTTTGAAAAAATTAATTAGCCGATTCACTATATCGAAGCCAGCCAAAATTTGATGGGTAAACAAACCTCTTTAACAGTATCCATTGTGTTCTCTATACCAAGTGAGAAAAAAACCCATTGGTTTCCAATTTTATTTTCCAAGTGAGAAATCTTTGCATGTTTACAAAGGCAAAAAAGAAAAGAAAAAAGAAAGTGGGAGACACGTACCACGGTCCTGAAAGGAGAAGGAAATTTAGACAAAATATTCATTTTATGGTGTTTGATTATGTTTTATAGTTTATACGTCGAAAATGTTTTAAAATATTTTACAACAGGTAAAGAAAACAAATAGGCAAGGATAGTTCAATACAGAAGATCAAGATGAATTCCCTTTTGTTATTTTATTTTTGGTTTAAAGAAGCTCTAGTGTATAGTGAAGCTATTGTAGAAATTTTTGAAAAGCTCCACATCTGTATATATGGCTCTTGCACAACTTTTGTGCATCAATATAAAAATTGTTACCATTCTTAAAAATCAAATAATCTAGGCCTTTTTTCAAACTGGTAATATAAAAGGTGCAAAGTGTTTGCAGCTACAAGTCTCTGTATTCCAGCTATATACAAATTGCTCCTGCAGTCCTAGCAAGTATGCAGTTAGTAGATGTTTTGAGGATAAACGTAGTTCTATACAGAGAATTAAACTGAATTGTATTTTGTCTTTTCAATTCTGGTGTAAAGAGAACTATATAGAGGATCCAGAATCACTTGTAGACTTTTTTGATTTCCTGTAATTTACAGAGCTTCCTTTGTTCTGTAAATACTTGACTTTGATTTCCTGTAATTTACAGGGCTTCCTTTGTTCCATAAATACTTGACTTACCAGTTCCATCTTGGTGTGGAAGAATATACCGTTACCTGATTCAAATTTACAGCAAACACTATCCCCCCTCCCCCCTACCCCCCCTCCACACACACACCCCCCAGGCCACCACCTGCACTTCTACCGAAATATCAATGTTGCACATGACTAACCAGTTGAAGTAATTTTTAGAGAATAATATTTTTGCCTCGGGATTGGTCTCCAAAAATCATAACTGTATTCTGTGGGGAACATTTTTATGTCATTTGGATTTCAGCCCATGTAAAATATAATTGGGGTTTTTACTGGTACCCTGAACCTGGGTTAGTATTTTTAATCAATTTCTAACTAGGTTTTAAGATGATATGACTCAACTAAAACTTTTCCTGTTTTCTTTTATTAATGTAACTTAACAAGTATATTTCTTGCCTTTAGTTTCCACTCATTTGTGAATCTTCTGACATTACTTCCTTTTGCAAAAATATCAGGTCCTGCCTGCTGGAAAAGAAATGCTTTCATGCCTGCTAGCTTTGAGATTATTTTGGTCATCTGCCAAAGGAAAAGATGCTCTGCTTTCACTTTGTCTGAATGTTCAGTCCTCTAGCATTGAGGAGCAGGAATTGGAGAAACAATTTGAAAATGGTATAAACCGTGACTTCACTCTTGACTGGAAGGAGCATCCTCCATTGCTATGTTGCTGGGAAACTCTGTTAAGGACACCTGCTTCAAAGGATGATCCACCTACTTATACTGTTCAGGGCATTGGGATATTATCCTCGGGTGCCTTGTCTTTCTGCATGGATGGGGAAAGGTTTGTTTGCCCTTGTTCAATTACATTTTATAAGTGGGGGACCGCGGGTGCATTGGTTAAGTGTGAGGATTCTGCCTGTTTCACAGGCCCATGGCCATAGTTCAAATTCATCCGGATGCATGCCTATCACTTTAGATCTTAAATCACATGAAAGTAAGTTGTTTTGAAAGATCAGCAATCTTTTGGATTTTGTGTAGAACTAGCGAAAAATGGGGGATAATAGAAGAAAAAGATCTATATAGTTGATATCAATTAATTAGGATTAGGTTATAGTCATGTTAGTACAATTACTTAGGTCCAATATTTGCTGCGAGTCATTTTTGTCTTGTTAGAGATTTATATGCCATTACAAATTATAGAGAACTTCTAGTGCTAGAGAAACTTTTTTCCTTGTTGTCATAGGCTGTTTCAAATTTTATTTTATGTAGCATTGGACTGAGATGAGCTTAAATGGAGCAACTGGACAATGAGATTCATATAAGTTCATTGAGCTGTAATTGTTGAGGATGTATGTTAGGATGGATATAACTTGCTGCTCAATTCATGTTATGCGAGCACATTAAAATTAGGGAAAAGGGTCAAATATACCCCTCTACTTTAGTATAATAGTTAAATATACCCTCCGTTAGTCAAAGTAGATAAATATACCCTTTCCGTTAGTCAAAGTAGATAAATATACCCCTTCCGTTAAGAAAATACACAAATATACCCCTCAGTTGACAGAATCCCCAATTCCACCATTAATTGCCCGATTTAACTTAAAAAACCCATGCCCGCCCCGCCCCAACCCGCAAATTAAATTCTTTCCACCCAAATATACCACCCACCACTACAACCGACCCAACACAACCACCACTTCCACCACCACAACCACAACGCTCCTCCTATACACAACCGCTCATCATTTTTAATCAGTTGTAGCGAGCCAGAAGATGGTAACAATGATTCATCCCATTCCCTTGGCATCACAAAACTTGATGTAGAATTGATATGGCAGAGGTAAAAGGCAATAATCGTGATAACAACTATGGTATTTTTTGACATGGCTGAAGCGTTAGGAGTGTGTTAGTAGGCTACTGTAATTCCAAATGCTAGTCTGCTCATAACTTGAAGTCACAAAATTAGAAACTATAAATTAAATTAAAGTTCAACGCTAATTTTAGCCTATCTTAGAGACAACATCGCAATTCATGAGTGGTGGTTGTGTTGGGTCGGTTGTAGTGGTGGTGGGTATATTTGGGTGGAAAGAATTTGATTTACGGGTTGGGGCGGGGCGGGCATGGTTTTTTTTTAAGTTAAATCGGGTAATTAATGGTGGAATTGGGAATTATGTCAACTGAGGGGTATATTTGTGTACTTTCTTAACGGAAGGGGTATATTTATCTACTTTGACTAACGGAAAGGGTATATTTATCTACTTTGATTAACGGAGGGTATATTTAACTATTAAACTAAAGTAGAGGGGTATATTTGACCCCTTTCCCTTAAAATTAACCTTCATGTTTATTATTCATCCCTATTGGACTTCCTCTGATAAGTTTTTCATTCTATCGCTTGGAAAAATTCCTGATGCTAGAGAATCGGAGCAAGCATCTTGCTTAACTAATCTCTATTACATGACAAACAGTAACTAAGTCTAAAATGTGCTTTATCTGAAGATGAGAAAATACTGCTGTACAGATCTAAAGAGTGAGTACTGAGATAGTCATATACAACTTAAGATGTAAAAAAGAATTGAATAGATCTGGCAACTAGAGTTTCCTGCATTTCTTCTTCTTTTTTTTTTTTTTTTTTTTTTTTTTTTTGGGTATCGGTCTTGTACTATTCGTGAAGATAATACCACTTATGTATATGCAGTTCCTCATGCTTCTAACAACAGAAAGACATGAGATCAATTTGTCCTCAGATGTGCATTTATTGATGTGGGGTTGGGTTTATGAGAGTTATGATTAGATTTATTCATGTCCTTTATTTTGTTTATGTGTAAACAATTTCTACATGCTAAACATTCTTCTGCACTTTCTATAGCCTGACTTTTATCCTATTTGGATGACTATTAGTCAAAATCAGCACCATGACCTATAAAGCTTTACACGAGATGGCAATGCTGATTAACTTCTCTTGTAATTTGATGTGCTCTTTGTTTTTAACTATTTTTAATTTTTCAGTGTGAACACGGAGAGAGTTACTGCAGTCAAGTACCTCTTCGGGTTTGACAATGACAATGTTGCCATGGACGGGCTTGTTGAAGAGAGCATTGAATCTATAGAGGAATTTGTTAATTTGTTGAAGGCAAGTGACAGTTCCTTCTTACCTGTATTGGAGAAGACTTCTTTGGACCAGGTATACTTTTCATTTCCTGTTCTTGGTTCATGCTCGTTGTTACCTCAAAATGTATGTAATTGGATTTTTATTGGACAGATCAAGGAGTCAGCAAGATCATTAATGCTTCTTCTGCACAAACCTACTGGCACAGTTAAGGCAGATGATATAGTGAGCAGTATCCTTTTTCCTTCACCAACTGGTACACCATGTTCCTCAAAGATACACGCCATAGTAGATGGTGGTACTGAAAGGATTGAGGATTGTGATTTAAATGAATTTGGAGACAAGTTTTCATGGGAGTGCCCAGAAAATTTGCGTGATAGATTGACACAGACAAGTCTTACTAGTAAAAGGAAGATCTCCTCAATGGAAGGGCCAAATAGGCGTGCCAGGGGAGATAATGCCTCAGCTGAGAATGCCATACAGGGTGCATTCCCACGGGGATCTGTACCTACCACTGTCCCTTCAGGTCCTACTCGCAGGGACACTTTCCGCCAGCGCAAGCCAAACACGAGCAGACCTCCTTCTATGCATGTGGATGACTATGTTGCAAGGGAAAGAAGTGCAGATGGATCTAATAATCCTAATGTAATAGCAGTCCCACGAATAGGATCTACTAGTGGTAGACCCCCATCTATTCACGTTGATGAATTCATGGCTCGGCAAAGAGAACGCCAAAATCCTCCAGGGATCATGGCTACTGATTCGGCTGCTGTACAAGAGAAAACAGCACTACCTGAAAACAAAACAGATGCGGAGAAGTCAAGCAAATCTCGGCATTTGAAGTCTGATCCAGATGATGATCTCCAGGGAATAGATATCGTATTTGATGCAGAGGAATCTGAACCTGACGATAAACTGCCTTTTCCTCAGCCAGATGATAATCTTCACCAACCTGCATCAGTAGTTATTGAACAAAACTCTCCTCGATCAATTGTTGAAGAGACAGAAAGCGAGGTGAATGAAACGAGCCATTTCTCTCAGCTGGGTACACCTGTGGCCTCAAATGCTGATGAAAATACCCAAAGTGAATTTTCTTCTAGGATGTTGGTTTCTCGTCCTGAGCTGCCATTGGCTCGAGAACCTAGTATTTCTTCGGAAAGGAAATTCAATGATCAGTACGAGGACACGAAAAATTTCCCACCTAAAACCTCCACTGCGTTTGCTTCTCCTGCAACAGCAGTTAGTTCTAGTGTAGGTGCTTCTGCGTTTACAAAGTCTTCGCCATCATCTGTACAGGCAGCTGTTGATTCTCGAATGCCACCGAACTTCTATTCTAGATCTACCGGACAGCAAAGTGGAGTTACTCCAACTGTTGGTTCCCAGGGATATTTTGACCAGAAATTGCAGCCACCATTACCACCAACTCCGCCTCCCGCGACAATGTCATCTTTCTTGTCTCAAAGTGCAGATCGTATTGTAAACCAATCTTCTCAATTTGTTAGCTCTATGATAGATGCCCAGCCTCATTTACCACCAGGCTTCCATGTGAGAAGATGCAATCTCTCTGTTTTGTTTTCAGTTATTGTATTATTATTATTATTGTTATTCTTTGTTGGCTAAAAAAAATGGGGTTTTTCTTTTGTAACAGGTTCAACCTGAGTACTTATCAGCTGGTGCTTCAGCCGCTGTGACCTCCAGTCCTATGCCAGATTCAAAGTTTGGTCGGACATCACTTTCTTCACCTGGAGGATCTGTTAGGCCTCTTCCACCACTTCCTCCAACACCGCCCCCATATACAATTAGCCTTTCTAATTTATCCTCGTTAAAAAATCCAATTTCCCAGACTCCAGTTTATAATCAAAGTGTTGGAACTTATGAGCTTCAGCAGACCTCCCTTGCACATGCGAGTGATGTTCGATTAGGTAACCTTTCAGCATCTGGTCCCATTCTAACAACTTATCCTCCACCTCCATTAGCACCTCCCTTGCTATTCAATAGACATGGATCAGTGCCTGTCAGTCCTTACGGAAGTAGCTCAGCTCCATATCACAATGAAAAGCTCCCTAGTATCTCACAGCATCTTCCTTCAATTCACTCTACACCATCTCTCACCCAGCTGCAGCCACTCCAGCCCCCTCAACTTCCTCGTCCTCCACAACATCTTAGACCACTTGTTCCAGCTTCACCCCAGTCAGAGCAAAGTGTTCCTTTGCTACAAAGCCCCCTACACATGCAAATGCAAATGCAGTCACCACAGATGTTGCATCAAGCTCAAGTTTCTCCAGCTCATGTGTACTACCAGACCCAACAACAGGAGAATGTCTCACATTCGTTACAACAGCAACAAATAGAACATTCTCGCATTCAAGTTCCGCAGCAGCATGGTGATATTGTCACCCAGCAATTAGATTCTGGGGTGTCGTTACAAGAGTTTTTTAGATCTCCAGAAGCTATTCAGGTACTTATGCTAACACCGACTTGCGTGTCACATTCTGCATTTGCGGCAACCAAATCTCTGTAGTTGATGTTATTAGGAGACTGCAAATTATTGAACACCAGAAATAGTTATGTTGTTCATTAACTAATTGGATCAACTATAGTGTCTTTATTTTAGTAATGTGTCAAATTATTAAGTAGAGAGTATTAGTTGTATCAGATAGTTATCTAAGTTAATTTTGATAATTATGCATCATGCAGTCGCTCTTGAGTGACCGTGACAAACTCTGCCAGCTATTAGAACAACATCCAAAGTTGATGCAAATGCTTGAGGTATGACTGCCATCTGCTTATTATGCAGTTAAATTAAATGCATTCCTCTGTTCTTTCTTTTGTCCTGCTGCTGTGCACTTCACAATTAAGGGTTATCACGATTTAATATTGCTATGCTGAACAGAGCTCCCCCCACCCCCCACACCCCCCTCCCTTCCCTCTTTCTTTCACATTTTCTGTTTTCATTTTGTGACAATTTATTTGATTTCATATTGTCACCCAATGTACCTTGGATACTTAATTGTTTTTGTCTCCTCCCTTCATTTATTTAATCTTTTGTTTTCTACTATGGGGGAATGTGTCGATGTATAGAAAGTTTCTAATAATGCTAATGGTTTGGCAGGAGAGATTGGGCCACCTCTAAGTGGGAAACCAGTGCAATCACGGCTACGTTCTGGCTTCTTGTTTTTCTGCCTGTAGAATATGGAACTTATCACGGCCATTATTGTTTGCGAGCTGTTAAATGCAATTTTAGAAGTTTTGGAGAAACAGGGGTCGCCCCCTTGTACAGTAAATGTTGTATTGATGGCTCAATCAATGTTTATAAACCTGTATGTCATTGTACATTATATTTAGTTTGTTAGCTTTAGAATTCATCATTGGATGTTTACAAGTAAATTTTGTTGCAGCTAAGCGTAGCTGTTCAGTTAAATGAGTTTGCATTCATTGCGAGTCTTTTTTTAATACTCTCGTGGTTTGATTTTCTTCTATAGAAACCACGTGGTATCACGTATATAGTTCTTTTTCTTTCATTTAGCCCTATTTTTGCTAGTCTGCATGGATACAAAAGATAGCAGAAATATAGGATAATCTTTTCCCAAAGTACATAGACCCTTTTTCCTTCCGCCCTTCAATACTACTACGCCGCAGACCATGAGTTTTAGTGCAGAATATTCATCAATGCCTACTAGCTTTTGTGTTGCATGGTTACCAAAGGTTGCAGATCTTCAACACAACTTCTTTCATGTGATTTTAGGTTTAATTCATCCTTTTCAATGTTCACTTATCATGGTTTCACATCTATAGACCGGTTTCCCTAGAGGTCGATACAAGACATGATCAAACCATCTCAAGCAACTTGCTTTCATTTTAGGGGAAAGGGTCAACGATGCCCCTTTATTTTGGGAAAAGGGCTAAAAATATTCTCCGTTACAAATTTGGGTAAAAAATATTCCTTCTGTCATTAAAGTTTTTAAATATATTCCTGTCTTAACGGAAATTCTCAACATAATCCGATTTCATTTTTAAATTTGTTCCATTTAAATCAGATTCAACTAAATAAAAAACGCATATGGAGGGGTATTTTTATTCAAAATTTGTAATAAAAGATATTTTTAACTCTTTTCCCAAAGTAGAGGAGCATTTTGGACCCTTTTTCCCTTCATTTTATCCACAATACTACTACATGCACCTTTTGTAGGATGTGTTTGTATTTAGAATCTCTTTTTCCCCTAGCTTGTTCATGAAAGCCGCAGTTATCGTGATATTGCTTCATCAATGCCTAGTGATGATCTAGCTTGGTGATATAGAGATATCGATGATATTACATAGAGATCCAAAATACTATACAGGCCAGTTCACACGTCACTCGACGATTTAGTTATGTTTAATATGATTTCTCTATTTTTCCACTGAAAAGTATTTGGCTATTTCCCACTAAATGTTTCTGGGGGAAATCAAAATAGTAGTGTTTTCTTGGATAGTCAGAAAAATAAGTTAGTTTAAATGCTTTCAATAGAATGTTTCCACCATGCATTTTTTCAATGACATTATGCGCGAGTTCCTATAAAAGTGCGGTGAGAATGAGATGAGAAAATCATGTTTTATAGCATAATTTCCACTGAATGTCGATGGGAAAAGCTTTGTTTCTAGTAGTGACTTATCTGAATAAGGGTATTTTGAAAAAAATATTAATTAATACTTTCTTAATTATGTGAAACCCTACTTATTTCGGACTAAAATGAAAAGATAAAAACCCCAATTGGAGGGAGTATTTCTTTAGCTAAGCGTTCATCGGAAACAAATCAACATACCCTCTTTGCATGGGAAATAAGAGACGATATTGACTAGACAAGGTCTATTGTTGGAAGCTCGTCATGTTTCTTTCCTTACTAGTCGAAAAGTATACGTGCATAGCTCGTCCATCCTGTTTTAATCATTACAAACTTTTAGAAAAGATACTTGGCATTAATAGTTGAGTTTGTTAAATAATCTGATTTAGTTAAGTATCGTGGCAAATCAAAGCTAAGTAAGCAAATTGTTTACTTAGTATTCAAAATTAAGTAAAAATTCAAATGCCTTTAATATCTTTGTAGCCTTGCTGAGACAAAATTGTCCGTCTTCTCAATTTCTTTCACTTCCCCATCTGACAATTTGGATGCAAAGGCAGTAGGAGTGAATAATGCGTGACGGTTTTTCTGAATCAAAAACAACTTCGGGTAAAAAGGACTGGTAGTGGCTTTCGAGATTAGCAGTAACTTTGGCAACAGGCAAACTTACAAAAATGATGTAAATTTCAAATTTTCTGTTCAGCAATAGGGTTGTGGAAACTCAATAAAAATGAGAGTCATCACTGGGTACACTTTTATCATTACAAATATTTGTTATAAGAATTTGTGGACTAAAAAGCAATAAACAGCAAGATGATTTTCAATATGGATAGGAGGCAAGGCATGCTAGAATTGGATGAGCGCCTTCTCTTCTTTCGCTGCTTTATATAGAGAGGATTAGATTTGATGAACCTCAGACCTCAGTTATGATAACTTAGGGACTGATAGGTGATACCTGCAACATATATCTGAGGTGGTCCAGATCATCAATGTTTTCTCTTCGTATTAACTTATGATAAAGAGATGTATGTAAGCCATGTGTAATTGTTCTGAAGTTTCTTTTTCAAGTTGATTCAGTTCCATATTTGGGCAACCTGTTGGTTATGCATGTGATTTAGGTACGTAAAGTTTCTTTAGCATGCATCTCTTTAAAGAGGAAGATCCACATTATCACACCAATAATATCTTGTTTTAACTCTTCAAATTTATAATCCCCATGCTATGTAATAGCATATTAGTTACTTTCAAGATCACTTAATATTAAGGATAAAATGGGGTAAAATTAATTAATGAGTCGTGAGTTTTTCTATTCAAATGCATCGTTAGCACGAGGTCTTGTTTTTTGAAAAATGTTAGTACTAAATTTAGTTTAATGGATTTGAACGAATAAACAAGAAGAGAATTGAAGTCACTTAGATGGTGATAATTAATCTACTAGCTAGTGAGAGAGAGAAAGAGATGTGCATAGCTCGTGCATCTTTTATCATTATATTTAAAATAATAGAAATTTTTTCTATATGCATATTTTAGAAACCAGTTGCTCAGTACACACATCTCACGTGAATAAAATTTGTTCACAAGAAGAGAAAAAATAGCAATGACCGTGCTAGAAAATAGGAAAGTATATAATGACGAGTCACCTATCCAACCAAATACTTTCCTCGTACCTTATTTCTCTTGGTATAACTTATCATGTACGGTCAAGAGAATGCACAATGTCTACCAGGATTATTAGACAAAATTGATGTTAAAGGCAGTTTGTAGTGCGTGATAATGATGCGATCGAGCCGGCAATTTATCAAGGTCAAATGGTGAAGGATGCGGGTGGTGTCGCCATGATTCTTGTCTATTCAAAGTTCCTTGGTGATATCACTTTTAAAGTTGCTCATGTCCTTCCAGCAACTTATTTGGATTATGCTGAAGGTGAAAAGATGAAGCTTACATTAACTCATCTTCCATGGCTAGAGTGGAAATCTATTTCAAAGGAACAAAGATGGGGCTTTAAGGATGCATCATCCGTAACATTTTTTTCATTCATGGGCCCAAACCTTCTCTAAGTCCGGACATACTAAACCCTGCCATTATCGGCCCTATGTTGATTGTTCTTGTTGCATGGCCTTTTTTCTTGGAGAACATAGATTCGACATTTGACATCATCTCAAATACCTCAATATCTTTTTCTCAAAATTGCACACCTGATTGTTCTCCAGCTGTAATTAAATCTGCAATTATGATTACAGCTGATCAATCCAACCGCAAGGGTAGCCCATCCTTGAAGAAAAAAACTTTCCATTAATGTATTTGTCATTGGTGCTGGCTACGTGAATCCATCAAAAGCAAGTAATCTTGGGCTTATTTATGATATCCATCACCCCATAAACTGCATTCAATAGCTGTGTGGCATTGGCTGCACCAAAAAGGAGATTGTGCGCATTGTGCATCAAAGTGTCAATTGCTCGTTACTATCGAGCATATCTGTGACGGAGCTGAATTATCCTTCTTTCTCCATTATACTTGGAGCGGAGAATAAAAAAAATATAGAAGGATAGTTACAAGTGTTAATAACTATCCTTGTATATTTACAAGGATAGTTACAAATGTTAATAAGTGTGAGGGGTCGATACTGGAATGATACAATTATTTTCTCAAAAAAAAAAAAAAAAAAAAAAAACATTTTCAAAAAAGTTACCAATGTTAATAATGCAAACTCTACTTATGTTGTTAGCATCACTCAAATTCTAGGAGGTTATACAGAGGTTGAACCTATCAAGCTTGTCTTGTTTCGCACAAAATTGTCTTACTTATGATAATATGTGTATTATATAAGTACTGAATTTAGTTTAACGAATTTGAACAAATACATAGGAGGAGAAATCAAAGTAAATTGATGGCGATAATCCATGTACTAATGAGAGAGATTTAGACAGTTAATAATTTAGTAATAATTCGTCTAAAAGTATACGTGCATAGCTCGTGCATCTTATTTTAATCTTTACATACTTTTAAAAAAATATTTCGTATTTAATGATTGAGTTTGTTAAATAATCATCTCAAAATAATCAAAGCTTACTAAGCAAAACTATTAATTTAGGTGCCACATAAATTGGGATAGAGAGACCTTCCAAAACAATTTGCAACTTTTGTCCGATGTTGGTTAAAGAAAAGTTGGTACAGCTTGCGGGGATTCTTCTTGATTTTGAAAACGAATTAATTACTGTGTAAAAGAGGGAAAAAATTAAATGCTTTAACTTTACATGTACAGCCTAATTACTCATACTTCACATTTCAAGGACAATCCCTCAGTTTTACGTTTCTTTCACTAATAACACTTTTATCTTTACAACAATTGGTATGTAAATTCCAAGATAGAATAGGAGGTAGTAAAAGCCAACCCGCCAAGTCCCCCCTTCTTTTATATATTTTCATGTATCCTTCTTTGTGTCTATAATATATGGGGGACCAAAATGATCGCAAATTAAGAAAAAAAAAAAAAAAAAAAAAAACACAACGTAAATCCTATACTTACCAATCAAAAGAGTGAAATCATAGGTAAAATCTTTATAGAAATTTACCAAGTAAAGTATCGTTTCCTCCCTTCTCTTTTTGGACAAGATAGAATAGAGTGAAGTAAAGCCAGCCATTTCCCCCCCGCTCCCCCCGGCCCTCTCTTTTAAAAAAAAAAAAAAACGCGAAATCCTATACTTACCAATCAAAAGAGTGAAATCAATATTTGATAAGTTTCCTCCCTCCTCTTTTTGAACAAATATTTGATAGTACTTCGTCAGCCAGTGATATCAAAATTATTTATTATTTTCCCAAATCATTACATTCATTATATGTAAAATAATAGAGGTATGCATATTTTAGAAACTAGTTGTGCAGTACACACATCTCACGTCAATAAAATTTGTTTACAAGAATTTAAAAAATAGCAACGACCGTGCTAGAAAATGGGAAAGTATATAATGACAAGTCGATCACCTATCCAACTTAAGACGTTCCTCGTACCTTATTTCCCTTGGTATACCTTATCATGTACGGACAAGAGAATGCACAATGTCTACCTGGATTGTTGGACAACATTGATGTTAAAGGTAGTTTGTAGTGCGTGATAATGATGCGAGCCAGCAATTTATCAAGGTCAAATGGTGAAGGATGAGGGTGGTGTCACCATGATTCTTGTCTATTCAAAGTTCCTTGGTGATATCAAAAGGTCCTTGATGATATGAAGCTTTTAACACATCTTCCATGGCTGCTGGGGCTTTGGATGTCCTTTTTTTTTTCATTCATGGGCTTATGTTAAGTCCGGACATACTAAACCACATACATTATTGATTGTTCTTGTTGCGTGGCCTTTTTCTTGGAGAACATAGATTCGACATTTGACATCATCTCAAATACCTAATATCTTTTTCCCAAGTAAGCTTCCACGGCTCCGGTTGAATTAAATGCGGAAATCTATTTCAAAGGAAAAAAACTTTCCATTAATGTATTTGTCATTGGTGCTGGCTACGTGAATCCATCAAAAGCAAGTAATCTTGGGCTTATTTATGATATCCATCATCGTAACATCTTTTTCATTGGTATAGGAGATTGCGCATTGTGCATCAAAGTGTCAATTGCTCGTCCTATCGAGCATATACACTGAAACCAGAATAAAAAAAATATAGAAGGATGGTTACAAGTGTTAATAACTATCCTTGTATATTTAAAAGGATTGTTCTTGTGTGAGGGGGTCGATATTGGAATGATACAATTGTTTCTTAAAAAAAAAAAAAAAAAAAAAAAAAGAAGTTCGACATTAATAATGCAAACTCTACTTTTTTTAACGCATCCCAGAGCTTATCTCCTCCTAGCTTGTCTTGTTTCGCGCCAAAATTGTCTTACTTATGGATTGTAATATAAAGGTTTAACGAATTTGAACAAATACATAGGAGGAGAAATCAAAGTAAATTGATGGCGATAATCCATGTACTAATGAGAGAGATTTGACATCAATTCGTCTAAAAGTATACGTGCATACCGTGCATCTTATTTTAATCTTTACATACTTTTAAAAAAAAAATACTTCGTATTTAATGATTGAGTTTGTTAAATAATCATCTCAAAATAATCAAAGCTTACTAAGCAAAATTGTTAATTTAGGTGCCACATAAATTGGGATAGTTCTTTGCCGGTTGGTTAAAGAAAAGTTGTTATTTTGAAAACGAATTAATTACTGTGTAAAAAAGGGAAAAAATTAAATGCTTTTAATGATTAAATTACTCATACTTCACATTTAAAGGACAATCCCTCAGTTTTACGTTTCTTTCACTAATAATAACACTTTTATCCTTTACCATAATTGGTATGTAAATTCCAAGATAGAATAGGAGGTAGTAAAAGCCAACTAGCAAAGCACCCCCTCCCCGCATATATTTTTCCCTTCTTTGTGTCTATAATATGACACACACACAAAATCTTTCCATTAATGTATTTGTCATTGGTCTTGGGGGACCAAAATGATCAAATTTAAAAAAAAAAAAAAACACACACACACACACACAACGTAAATCCTATCTTTAAAAACAAGTAATCTTGTAAAGGTTTCCTTATTTATGATATCCATCAAAATTATTTATTATTTTTCCCAAATCATTACATTCATTATATGTAAAATAATGTAATTTTAGAAACTAGTTGTCACACTACCCCTGCATGCCAAGAATTTAAAAAATAGAGATTAGAAAATGTGCATTGTGCGTATCATGTACGGACAAGAGAATGTCAATTGTTGGACAACATTGATGTTAAAGGTAGTTTGTAGTGCGTTAATGATGCGAGCCGGCCAATATCAAGGTCAAATGGTGATGCGGGTGTGTCGCCTTGATTCTTGTCTATTCAAAAGGTCCTTGATGATATCACTTTTAAAGTTGCTAATGTCTTCCCGGCTAGGTAGAAATCTATTTCAAAGGAACAAAGATGGAGCTTTATCCTAACATCTTTTTCATGAATGGGCCCAAAACCTTCTTTCCATTATTGATTGTTCTTGTTGCATGACCTTTTTTCTCGGAGAACATAAATTCGACATTTGACATTTTTTTTTTAACGCCTCCCCCCGAGGCAGTGACTCGAACAAAAAAAATATACAAGCCCATCCTTGAAGAAAAAAACTTTCCGTTAATGTTCTGTCGTGGTGCGGCTACGTGAATAAGAATAAAAAAAATATACAAGGATAGTCCATTATACTTGGTAAAAAAATATACAAGAATAGTTACAAATGTTAATAACTATTCTTGTATATTTACAAGGATAGTTACAAATGTTAATAAGTGTGAGGGGTCTATACTGGCATGATACAATTGTTTCATTCTCAATTAAAAAAAATCTCTCAAAAGGTTACAAATATTAATAATGCAAACTCTACTTATGTTGTTAGCATCACTCAAATTCTAGGAGGTTATACGGTGGTTGAACCTATCAAGATTGTCTTGTTTTCGCACAAAATGATTTTACTTATGATAATATTTGTATAATATAAGTACTGAATTTAATTAATTTAACGAATTTGAACAAATACATAGGAGGAGAAATCAAAGTAAATTGATGTGGCAATAATCCATGTACTAAAGAGAGAGATTTAGACAGTTAATAATTTAGTAATAATTCGTCTAATAGTATACGTGCACAGCGCGTGCATCTTATTTTAATTTTTACATACTTTTAAAAAAATACTTCGAATTTAATGATTGAGTTTGTTAAATAATCATCTCAAAATAGTCAAAGCTTACTAAGTAAAACTGTTAATTTAGATGCCACATAAATTGAGACAGAGCGAACTTCCAAAACAATTTGCCACTTTTGTCCGCTGTTGATTAAAAGAAAAGTTGGTACAGCTTGCAGGGATTCTTCTTAATTTTGAAAACGAATTAATTACAGTGTAAAAGAGGAAAAAAATTATATGCTTTAACTTTATACGTACTAGCTTAATTACTCATACTTCGCATTTCATGGACAATCCATAGGCTTTACGTTTCTTTCACTAACTTCTCGGATAGAATAAGAGGTAATAAAAGCCAATTGGCCAAGTCCCCCTCTTCTTTTATATATTTTCATGTATCCTTCTTTGTGTTTATAATAAACGGGGGACCAAAATGATCGCAAATTAATAATTAAAACAAAAAAAAGCAACGTAAAGCCTATACCTACCAATCAAAAGGGCGAAGTCATAGCTAAAATCTTTAAAGGAATTTATCAATTAAAGTATCGTTTCCTCCCTCGTCTTTTCGAACAAATATTTGATAGTACTTCATCAGCCAGTGATATCAAAATTATTTATTAGTTGCCCAAATCATTTGAGAAGAAAAAAGAAAAAGTAAGGCGACAATAGCAGTTTTGGTTCTTGTATTATTACTTTATTCTAATTTTAGTCCCTAACTAATTAAGTGAATATGCTATTACAATCCTTAAAAGGGCTAACAAATGAGTCGTGTGCATGTATTGTGCATTTTTTTCTATCCAAAATCATCATCATCATGAGGTTCTATTTTTGCACGAAAAATGTCAAAGTTAGGATAATATGTGCATAACTAAAAAAAAAAAGTAGGGCAAGACGTTGGCGTTCGGGAGGAATCCAATAATGGGAGGGTTGTGATTGTTAGGGTCCTAGACACTGGGGTTACACCGCACCATCCCTCTTTCCGTGACAAAAACATCTCTCTTCCACCGATAAAATGGAAAGGAAAATGTGAAAACATAACATGTAACAAGAAGCCCATTGGTGCAAGGAGCTTTTTGAGTGGCCTTACGGATCCATTTGATGAGGAAGGTTACGACACACATCCTTCAAGCACGGCTGCCGGTAATTTTGTTGCTAATTGATAATGAATCGATTTGGGGATGAAGCCAAGTCAATTCAAAGGCGGAAAAATTAAAGGATAGAAAGAAAGGGGATGAGAAAAGAGGATAAATACTTGACCCGAATGGGGGGAATCCTATAGACAAATCTAGGTATATGAAACCTAAACCCTTCTAATTTGAATTCAACCACCCAAAAGAACCAAAGCAATATGAATTCAAGGCAAGATATTCAGATGAAATCCACAAACGAACAATCTTCATGAAATCATTGGAAATCTATTTCAAAGGAACAAAGATGGGGCTTTAAGGATGCATCATCCGTAAAAAAAAATTCATGCATGGGCCCAAACCCTAAGTCAGGACATACTAAACCACACCATTATCGTACATATATTGATTGTTCTTGTTGCATGGCCTTTTTTCTTGGAGAACATAGATTCGACATTTGACATCATCTCAAATACCTCAATATCTTTTCCCCACGTAAGCAGTATTGTGCTCAAAATTGCACACCCGATTGTTCTCCAGTTGTAATTAAATCTGCAATTATGATTACAGCTGATCAATCCAACCGCAAGGGTAGCCCATACTTGAAGAAAAAAACTTTCCATTAATGTATTTGTCATTGGTGCTGGCTACGTGAATCCATCAAAAGCAAGTAATCTTGGGCTTATTTATGATATCCATCACCCATCGCCATTGCATTGATAGGCATTTGGCGTATTCGTGCGCGAAAAAGGAGATTGTGCGCATTGTGCATCAAAGTGTCAATTGCTCGTTACAATCGAGCATATCTGAGACGGAGCTGAATTATCCTTCTTTCTCCATTATACTTGGAGCGGAGAATTAAAAAAATATAGAAGGATAGTTACAAGTGTTAATAACTATCCTTGTATATTTACAAGGATAGTTACAAATGTTAATAAGTGTGAGGGGTCGATACTGGCATGATACAATTGTTTTCTCAAAAAAAAAAAAAAAATCATTTTCAAAAAGTGACCAATGTTAATAATGCAAACTTTACTTATGTTGTTAGCATCACTCAAATTCTAGGAGGTTATACAGTGATTGAACCTATCAAGCTTGTCTTGTTTCGCACAAAATTGTCTTACTTATGATAATATGTGTATAATATAAGTATTGAATTTAGTTTAACGAATTTGAACAAATACATCGGAGGAGAAATCAAAGTAAATTGATGGCGATAATCCATGTACTAATGAGAGAGATTTAGATAGTTAATAATTTTGTAATAATTCGTCTAAAAGTATACGTGCATAGCTCGTGCATCTTATTTTAATCTTTACATACTTTTAAAAAAAATACTTCGTATTTAATGATTGAGTTTGTTAAATAATCATCTCAAAATAATTAAAGCTTACTAAGCAAAACTATTAATTTAGGTGCCACATAAATTGGGATAGAGATCTTCCAAACAATTTGCAACTTTTGTCTGATGTTGGTTAAAGAAAAGTTGGTACGGCAGGATTCTTCTTAATTTGAAAACGAATTAATTACGATTAAAAAGGGGAAAAATTAAATGCTTTAACTTTATATGTCTGACCTAATTACTCATCACATTTCAAGGACAATCCCTCGTTTCACGTTTGCTCACTAATAACAACATCTTTACAACAATTGGTATGTAAATTCCAAGATAGAATAGGAGGTAGTTAAAGCAAACCGGCCAAGTCCCCAGTGTCCCCCCCCCCCCCCGCTTCTTTTTATATATTTTCATGTATCATACTTTTTGTATACTATAATATATGAGGGGACCAAAATGATCGCAAATTAAGAATTAAAAAAAAAAAAAACGCAACGTAAATCCTATACTTACCAATCAAAAGAGTGAAATCATAGGTAAAATCTTTATAGAAATTTACCCAGTAAAGTATCGTTTCCTCCCTTCTCTTTTCGGACAAATATTTGATAGCACTTCGTCAGCCAGTGATATCAAAATTATTTATTATTTTCCCAAATCATTACATTCATTATATGTAAAATAATAGAGGTATGCATATTTAGAAACTGGTTGTGCGGTACACATCTCACGTCAATAAAATTTGTTTACAAGAATTGAAAAAATAGCAACGACCGTGCTAGAAAATGGGAAAGTATATAATGACGAGTCACCTATCCAACTTAAGACGTTCCTCGTACCTTATTCCCTTGGTATACCTTATCGTATGTACGGACAAGAGAATGCACGATGTCTGGATTGTTGGATGACATTGATGTTAAAGGCAGGTTTGTAGTGCGTGATAATGATGCGAGCCCCGACAATTTATCAAGGTCAAATGGTGAAGGATGCGGGTGGTGTCGCCACGATTCTTGTCTATTCAAAGTTCCTCGTGTGATATCACTTTTTTAAAGTTGCTCATGTCCTTCAAGAAATTACTTGGATTATGTA
>NC_081346.1:13919537-14008819 GCF_029784015.1 Lycium ferocissimum | reverse complement strand
TCATGAAATAATTTTTTTCCCATTTGCCCTTAATTTTCCTTATTCCAATTTTACCCTTGACACTCCATACCAAAAAAAGATGAATATGCAACTTACGCATTCTAAAAAAATCAGTAACCTTGTCCTTAACTCCCCGCCACTAACTCGGAATATTCAAATGTACGAAATGCGAGGTATAACAACGGTGACTACGACCGACCTCGTCCTCCTCAGTTCTACACTCGGGGCTGGGAAAATATCAACAAGTTTTGATCTCGAACCTGACTCGGTGACAAGCCGGCAACCCTCGTCGTCGAGGGGAATACCGAGGCGACCAAACCCCCGGCTTCCCCCGTAGCGGGAGGAGTATCGGCAAGCATATCATCGAGATTCTCCTGTCCCGAAGAAGGAGCAGGAGGAGCCGGAGCCGCTGGCCCTGGTTGTCCTTGCCCGGCCGCGGTGGGCGGTTCGACACTTGGCGGCAGGTCGGTAGCCGCTGTAATCTCGACCTCTTGAGCCGTTTCAACCCTTTGGGTCATCTCGGTCCCTAAAGTTGGGCCGGTCTTTCTAGGCATTTTTACCAAGGGCGCTGCCTCGGGTGAGGCGTCACCTGAAATATCAATAAATTCAACGGACCTTAGTGGAATCGGAGCTTAGATATACTCGGTTACTAGAGAAAAAGGAACCTCATCCTCCCCACCTGTAATCGGAGTTGAAACCTTGACCGGAGCAGTCTCGAACCCGATAGTAGCAGCAACGGAGGGTCCTGACTCGACTCTTCGAATCAGTATATCGAGTTCTCGCCCTCGTCCCTCAGACCTCGAGCATCATCCCTCGACCTTTTCTTCTTCTTTTGGCCCTTGGTTGAAGGTTTCCTCTTTTTCTTTTCAGCCGCAACAATAAGCCGAGCTGATGTGTCAAAATCCTCACCCGGTGTTGCAGGATCGTTCGCTGATGCCGGTCGTGGTTCCACGGAACCTTTACCTAATCCTGGGTATCAGAAGGTTAAATGAAGAAAAGCTGAGACAGGAAAAATATGACAAGGGTCAAAGGAAAGGAAATATTAATGTGGTTTTGCGCAACCCACCGGTCACGGGACAAACCGCCATGTCCGTTCATCTTGCAAATGCCGTGGGCCGATGATTACTTCGATCCATTCGCAAAAACCCGAATAGTGCGGAAGCTATGCTTGTTGTAATATTGGAAATAATAAAAAAAAGAAAAAAGAAAAAAGGGGAAGAAGAAATGCTCGAAGAATGCCGTGGAAAAGGCAAATCTAAGAAACTTACGTTTGTCATTCCACTTTTCAAGAAAAGGCATATAGCTCGGCTAAGATAACGTCTCGTGGTCCTAACCCGACAAAATGCTCGAACTGTACTCTCTACCCCCTATCCCTCGTCAACACCGGAAAGAATTGGATTTTTGCCTCGTTTCGGGAGACCTTTATCACAACCCCGCGAAAGATTTCTTGGGCAATATAACAATGAAGTGTGCTAACGTGAATTCGTCGACGTTATTCGCCAAAAGATGAAGGGTCACGACCCTACGGAAAATATTCGGGCCAATCTCAGTAAGGCACATATTATATGTGTTCGGCACATCTCGAGAATAACCGGATCAATCGGAGGGTTGAACTTAAGAGTGAAGACGGATACGTATAAACGTATAGAAACCCTTCTTTGAAATCGGTGAGCGTATTCATCATCACCCAGAACAAAAATTTCAGATGTGGCGGTTGTCCCAACATACGCTCGGCTCGAACTCGAGAACATGCTCTTCTCGTGATCGATGAGGGGTAATGTCTTACATCGAAACCTCGGTCGGGGTCCGCATTGCTTTTCAACAAGAAATTCGTGGTTGAAATTGGGCTTCGATGGTATTATGTCTTTAGCTCGGTTGAAAGTTACTTTACCCCCAGGTTTAGTAGTAAGTTCGGCATTCGGTGAAGAAAGTGGGAATCAGAGTCGGTGTTTGTCAACATTTTGATCAAATACGAATTTATAAAGGGTAAATATGAAGATTTGAAGGCTTGGATGAAGATATGTCTTGGGTGAATATATGAATGTCTGGGCTTGAAAGATATGAAGATTTGGTTTTAAAGGATGAAGATTTGAAGACTTTATGGTAGAAGATAAAGAGATTACGAGATCACAAAGAGGATTAAGCAAAGAAGTGGAGTTAAGAAAAGATGAAAGTGAAAGGTGAAAAGTGAAAAGTGAAAAATGCGAACTCCCATATATAGACAGATCACCGTGACGGTTACCGAAGCCAGCCACTCGAGAGAGGACATGTGTTCGAAATTTAATGAGATGTGATTTGAAGCGACGTGACCCTGAGGCGGTTGCCGAAGTTAGCCATTCGGAATGTGACACGTGACCGAAATCAGAAGGACGTGGCGTGAAGAGACGTTACGATTCCCGCTTATTTTCGAGGTAAGAATAAATTTATTAAGGAAATCACCGGAGGAGTCTTTTCCACTTCCCATCACTTCGGTGAAACTCTGATCTGGAAAGTGTGGGGGCTATCTATATACGGTAAAAGCCGGGTCAACTTGTGTCCAGTGGGACCGGAGTAAAAAGACAGGGCCGAATGGGTACAAACGCGTTCAACTCTACTTCAGCGTCGAAGGTATTTTATCGGAGCACGTTTTACCCGAACCCAAAAAAAGTGTATCTAATGTAGGTCCGGATAATCGGTTGTGGAGCGGCCACGCGTCACCAAACCGTTCCGCCATCTACGCCGATAACGACGGTGTCAGGCCGCGGACAACCTTATCCATTTTAGGGTTTTTCTAGAAAGGCTTTTTTGGCATTGTATTAAGGCCCATTTATGATTACCTATAAATAGAGGGCAATCCTTTCCTTTTTGGGGTTAGCTTTTTCACTATTCACAAAATTGTAATCAGCTAAGGGTCAGAATTATTTCTTCAAGTAATTTGGCTAGGTTAAAGGAAGTTCATTCCACACCGGACCAACACACAGCATTGGATAACTCTTTCCTCTCTAGTTTCTATTGCCATTACTTATTAATATATAACATTGTCTACTCGGTACTATCTTACATTATTATTAAATCTAGCCACATATCCTATGCACCACTTACAAATTTAATTGTTATCCACTATTTGGGGGACAACAGTATTATTACTTTATTCTGATTTTTGTCCCTAACTAATTAAGTGAATATGCTATTACAATCCTTTAAAAGGCTAACAAATGAGTCATGTGCATGTATTGTGCATTTTTTTCTGTCCAAAATCATTGTCATGATGAGGTTCTATTTTTGCACGAAAAATGTCATAGTTAGGATACTATGTGCATAACTTAAAAAAATAGGGCAAGACGTTGGCATTCGGGAGGAATCCAATAATGGGAGGGGTGTGATTATTAGGGTCCTAGACACTGGGATTACACCGCACCATCCCTCTTTCCATGACAAAAACATCTCTCTTCCACTGATAAAATGGAAAGGAAAATGTGAAAACATAACATGTAACAAGAAGCCCATTGGTGCGAGGAGCTTTTTGAGTGGCCTTGCGGATCCATTTGATGAGGAAGGTTACGACACACATCCTTCAAGCACGGCTGCCGGTAATTTTCTTGCTAGTGCAAATATATTTGGCAATGCCAATGGCACAACGTGCAGTATGGCCCCTCTTGCCCACATTTCCATGTACAAAGTGTTTACAAAATTTGGCCGCACGTCCAAACGATGTCATACTGGTTGCGATAGATGTTGCAATAGATGATGGGGCGGACGTACTTTCTCTGTCCCTTGGTTTACCTTCTGCAAAGTTTTATGATGACAGTATCGTCGTTGGTTCTTTCACTGCAATACGGAAAGTTATTATATATGGTGATCATCTCCGTTGATAACCATGGTCCAGGCAATGCTACAATGTCTAACGCGGCACCTCGGATTCTCACAGTTGGTGCTGACACCTATGATAGAAAGATAGTAGCAACAACCGTGCTAGAAATTGGGAAAGCATATGATGGCGAGTCACTTGTACAATAAAAAGTTCCCTCGTACCTCATTTTCCTTGGTATAGCCTATCATATACGTTCAAGAGATTTCCCAACGTGAATCAGGATCGCTGGAAGGCGCTGATGTTAATGGCAAGATTGTGGTCTGTGAGTGTAAAGGGTCTGTAACTTATCAAGGCCAAATGGTAAAGGATGCGGGTGGTGTCGCTATCACTACTAAAAAAAGGTCAAAATCGACTCGTCGGCAGTTTGATTTTTTCCTTTTTTAAAATAAATAAATTTTTTAAAGCCGGCTGGGCTCGGTCTTAAAAAATATCACTTTTTTTTAGAAATACCAACCGACGTCGGTCAGGTTTTGCAAAATATTAAAAATTAAAAGGAAACCGACCGTATTTTCACGAAAAAATGAATTTGAAGGATATAAATAAAAAAACAAAAGTCTAAAACCCACGAGCATCAATAATTTAGTGATAAAAAAGTATCCTACCATAGTAAAGATGGGGGTTTCGATCCCCGAATGACACATTTCATAATTGTCTAATTTTGAAAAACTTTTTCAATTAAAAAAAAAAAAATCGACCGCCCGCAATCGGTATTTTTCAAAAAGAAAAAATCAAAAAAACGACCGACAGCCTCTGTGAGTGCACTTCGGCTTTTGTATTTTCCAGACGGAAAGTTTTGCTCATCTTTTACATGCCCACCCTCTATAAAAAATATTCTTTTGCAAAATCTACATGGTTGGGATGTTAAGATTTTTCTCCGTTACTTTTTATGGTACATGGTAATTTCTCTCTAATTCATAGCTCATTTAGCTCACCCAAACAATATTATCAAACCTCATCATATATTAAAACTAGTGAATTCATCCGCGCGAAGCTGTCAATTTAGAACGATCTTTTTATAAACCAAGTAGAGACAAAGAGAGAAATTCTATTTTGCATAGAGCGTAGACTTGTTTTCACTACTAAAGCAAAACAATTATTAAGAAAATAAATAAAATTTTCAGATTAAGTTGACACCAGAGAAATGATCATTTTTTAAAACTCTTTTTGGATTGAAAAACCAATAGAACTCAGTATGGACATTAGCATCAATTCATACACGGTGTCATTCATTCATGAAAGAAATTCATTATTATTTAAAAATCAATCGAAGAACTAAATAGGCAATATAAAAGTATTCACAGATTTCCACTAAATTTCATACACATAAAGAAATTGTGAATAACCTAATTTTGATACCCTTAATTGTCATACACAACAATTTCATAGTCAACAACTAAAACTCATGGGAGGAAGTTCCTAGATTTCTATAAGCATCTATAAACTATGTTCTTTCGGACTCTCCAAAAATGCAGCCGCACCCATGTCGGATTCTCAAAAAATGCACTACTTTTGAAGGATCCGACACGCACCCAATGACATTTTTGAAGAGTCCAAGCAACACAGTCTATAATAACTTCTTGAAAACACTACTTCTAATAATTTCAAATGGCTACAATTGTCATCAAGAAAATTAAAATACATCTTATTTCCCCTTTCAAAGAATGAATTAATCTAATTTTTTTTTTCTTTAAACTACGCATAACTCAAAATTTCATTTTATACTAACAAAAGCTACAATACTCAAAAATCAAGGAAGAAATGGGAAGGGAAAAAGAAAAACAAAAACAGGAGCAAGAAGAAGCAAGTTACTCCTTTTCAAAAGGTAATAATTGATGCAACAATTATCGGTCCTCACAATAGATTGAAAAATTCCCTTGTGAAATAACTTTAACAATATCTTTAAGAATAAAATAATCCAATTCCAAAAAATTTATACACTGATCAACCTGCATAAACAACAAATAAGTCAAATATTTGAAAAATTATAAAGAAAAAAAGGAAGAAGAACTCCACAAACTAATGGAAAGGGATCCGCAACTGCTGCAAAAAGGCGAAAGATCATAACGCATAAGAATTAGTGACGTTTCAGTTTATTAATGTAGCAAATAAATGGAAAGAATGAGAAATAGGTGTATAAGATTTCTCACCTCTTCATGGGATACAACTTGCAATATTTCAAATTCTGCATGACCTTCTTTTTGTCAAATCCTTTAAACCCATAAAGCCACAATAGCCTGGGAAAAGTCAAGAATTGGAATGAAATTAATCTCTTTAATGATGCTAGCAAAACAGAAAATTAGTGAATCACAAACAAATTAGCAATCTCAAATTGATTACTTTAAGTCTGCAATACAATATGAATAAGGCTTGGATTTTGCATGTCAACCAATTACATTGAAAATGAAAATAAGACTGGCCCTATCCATTCTACGAAGAACACCATCTTGTAATAATGTGGTCAGGTCAAACAAATGACTTACGAACACCGAATCAACTGATTGGCGTTCCGTATAGCTTTTCCAGACATGCCATATTCCTCTTCAATATCCTTATATTGCATGAAGTGAATGACATAATATTGCAATAGACTATATATAGTAAAAAAATGTTATCCAAGGATCATGAAATCACAATTTCAAGAAACCTAGCTATATGTGAAGGCAACGTTATATTTGAGCCTTGATGGAGTGATTAATGAAAGTTTAATAGGCAACTAAATGCATAAAATTAAATGGAGTACACAAAATGAAAGGAAAACGGCAGTGTAATTAACTTCCTTCAATATGGACTCTTTGGAACAAAGGCAAAATATCAAGAAAAATGATAGATGGGTAACTTCTTTACGTTGTTTGTTGCATACTCCTTCCGTTCACTTTTACTTGTCCAGTATTCTAAAAATAGATTTTCACTTTTATTTGTCACTTTTAGCATATCAAGAGAAGACAATTTGTTTTTTCCTTTTTTACCCATAGTATTAATTACTCACTTCAAATCATTTTTCAAATCCAATAAAAATATGCATCAATTAATATGGGTAAATTGGTAAATTATGTACTCCATTTATTATTTCTTAAACAGCGTGAAAAGTCCAAAGTGGATAAGTAAAAGTGAACCGAGGGAGTAATAAATGATCATTAAATCACGTAAATTGATGACAATGAATTTTGAGCTTTCTAAACTGAAAAAGAGATGGGTAATTAAGAGAATGTAATTAAGAAGTAATATTTAGATGTTTTAATATATCATATAAATAGGAAAAATTAAGAAGAATGTCAAAAGTTTGAGAAAAAGGATAAATGTCATCCTTGGCTTTAGAGGCATGCCACATCACCTCTCCTAAGCTGCCTTTATTATATATATATATATTATATATATATATATATATATATATATATATATATATATTATTAAAACACAACACTTCTAATCCAAGAAACGGTTGGCATTGGGTTTTCTAATAGAAAGTTGAATAATTGAGGATTTTGAACATAAAAGGCTCGGGAGTTATGGATATTACCGTGTATGAGACCACAGAGCCGAGGTGTTCATCCAAACCCTCCCGGAAAAAAACATTGTTTTACGGGGTTAAAATTATTTTTATGTATATATAGTAGATGTTGAACGCTTAGGCTTCTTCGTATGTTTCTTTTTTATATTTTGAGCCTCGGTGTGGCTCACGCATGGATATTACTAATACTAATTAAAGTAGAAATTATGAAGTTGAAGAGGTGTAAGTTATGGGATGATTTTTTATAATAAAACAATTGAGAAAAATGAGATAAGAAGTCAAAAAAGGAGAAAAAAGATAAATAGATCATGTCAACAAAGAAAAGTGTACGTCAATTTCCTTCTTATCGCTTGGCTTTATATTATATATATAGATATAGATTAGATAACATAATTAACACAAAATTGATATAAAAACATGATTATTGTAGTAGAGTGTGTGTGTGTGTGTGTGTGTGCGTGTAAGGAAATTAGAGGACCGGGCATAAATACACACACACAGAGATCAATCATCAATAATAATGTTTTCGACTTGA
This sequence comes from Lycium ferocissimum, assembly GCF_029784015.1. Classification (NCBI taxonomy): domain Eukaryota; kingdom Viridiplantae; phylum Streptophyta; class Magnoliopsida; order Solanales; family Solanaceae; genus Lycium; species Lycium ferocissimum. The sequence continues at coordinate 14,000,926 of NC_081346.1, read as the reverse complement.
AGAAGCAACATTAATCACAAGAGTACAAGGCATAAAGAAATATACTCTTTAACAGATTTTCTTGACTTTGGAAGCTCATGGTTCTCTTATTACAACTACATTCAGTACAATCTCAGACAAATTCAATTAGATTAATAAGCTGAGTACTTTGTTACTTTTATCATTTTTCTTGAATCCTTGACGAGTTAAAACCGTCAAGCCTTCTTAAACATAACCTTAAATGGGATATCACTCAAAGCCAAACGTCTCACTCCATCCTGAATAAAGATGCCAACATCTTTGCAAATGACCTTGCAGAAATTACACACCATAGGACAATAGACCAGCTTATAATCTTGTTCAAATTTCTCAATCTTGAACCAGTTGCTTATAGTCTCCCTGCCAGGATTTCCTTCATTTCCACCGATGCTGACAAAGTATTTCCCCGCCGTCTCATCATAATCACCAAGCTTCCACAGGGTGGTCTGAACACAGATGGAGGCTGCTGAAAACTTGATATTTAAATCAGTGGATTCGCGAATAACGCCTTTCTTTGGATCAACGGGTGTAAAGGTCAATGGGAGGCCATTGTCGATTTCATGTTGTTCTTGGACAACAGCATCAAGAGGACAACTTTCATTGCCAGTACTGTCCAGGGTGAGTCCACCACCTCTGCCACGTACCACTGGCAAGATGTAGTAATCGACGCCTGTTCGGAGTATCTTTCCGTCAATGTCAACTACTGCTGGCGGGGCTTCGGCTGCTGAGGAGAGGAAAGAGTTAGAAGAGATGGCTAAGATGAGGAAGGGAAGGAAGAGTTGATTGATCTTCATTTTGAGCTGTATTTGGTATGTGGAGTTGAGGTAATGTTGCAATTGTATTGAAGGATTTTTGGGTTTTTATAGGTGTGGGAATTCAAGAAACGCGCATGGCCTTGGGATAAAAAAAATGTAAAAAAAATTGGTTTTCTTCTTTGGGTGGTGTTTGACTTTCACAAAATCCTAGACTTTCTAATTTTAGATCAATTTCAGTTTCAAATTACTACTTTCTGACAAATTGATAAGATACTGAGAAATTATGAGCACGTATAGCTTATTAAACAATGCGCTTTAGTCGCTTCTACTTTGCTGTACGGCACGTTATAAGTTCATGGCTGGCAAATTATGCTGCTACTTTTTCCTCTAAGCTTCATTTTACTTATAATATATGTATATAATTCTTTTTGCCAGTCCAAGTTTCAACATTCAAAAGGCCAAACTTAATCGAGTCAACATCATTACTGGAGTTACATGCTGGCCCCTAGTTCTGCTACAATTCTACTTGTTGACAATATTTTATTTAGATTAGATCATGCATTAGCTAAGCATGAAAATTAAACGCGGATACTCTGGATAAGATGATCTAGATGCACCTCACATGACGTGTCAAAGATCATCTATTAAAGTATCCATCAGAAGGGGAAAATGGAAGTTTCTTACTTGTACTGCTGATTAGCCTGATTAGGGGCTGCGCGCAGATTAGGGGCTACATTGAGTCTTTCTTTTCCAGTAAACCCAAGAAATAAAACTTAAAAGGCAAGAACAGAACAGAAAAAATGATCAGAGTCTACTATCTGGCAAGATTATAGCAGTAGTACTGTAATCCTAGTAGTGCCAGAAATACAATGACCAAGTCAAGGAATTGAATGGAGAAGGAGAGAACACAAAACCAGAACTTGCAATTCACAATACTAATCTAAAAATGCAACAAAAGAAAATTCTAACTACACGAGTGCAATAGATGCATTTGCACAGGGGCAGATGTAGAGTTACGGGTATGGTTTCATTCAAACTCAGAAGCTTTCGCTTAGACTTTGTCTATGTGTTAAAATTTTCACTAATTAACTGTAAATAATTGATTTTAAATGCAGTAAATCAAATGAGTTGTGATAGAATCCTGAACCCCTGGATCCGCCTCTGCTGATTTGCATATTGCCAAGAATAATTAACCGAGAATAACTTACTGCATTGTGTTTATCTGCCAAACATTACGAAGTGTCTTCCATAGTTAAAAGAACTAGGACCGGAACTTTTTCTTATAGCTTTTTGTCCTTTGTCCCAACCTCACACCAAATCCAGGGCAGAAAATTTTACAGCTTTCAAAAGACTACATTTCTGCAGGATAAGTAAGAATATCCAAATTTGATTGCTTTACAACTGTGTCTAAAACCCTGTAAATACCATCATAAACATGTTGTCCAGAAGGTTCGGCCACAAATTCATGAAGCATTCCATTAATTTCGACCCAACTACACCCAGGCTTTTTCTTGATTCTTTGATCTCTCATCATCTTCACTGTCCTGGAAGCATCTTCCAACATATTACCAGAATTATACAAATTCCAAAGCAGTACATACACCCCATCATCGTAAGGTTCTAATTCAAGTGCTTTCTCCGCAGCCATTTCAGCTAATTCCAAATTTCTATTCGCGACAGAAGCACTCAAAAGTGATCTCCATATAACAGCATCCGGTTTCATAGGCATTTGGTTTATCAATCGCACTGCTTCATCTAAATGACCCGCACGACCAAGGAGATCCACCATACAGCCGTAATGCTCTATTTTAGTGGCACAACTAGTGTCATTCTTCAGCCTGTTGAATAATTCCTTCCCCTCATTAACTAATCCAGCATGGCTACAAGCAGATAGAACTGAAAGATACGTAATCCCATTTGCAGTCACCCCAGATTCCAACATCTCATCAAAAACCTCAAGTGCATTTCTTCCCCTACCGTGAAGTGCCAAACCTAAAATTATACTGGTCCACGAGAACGCATCCTTCTTTATCATTCCCCTAAATATCGTCGTAGCAAAATCAAGATTCCCACTTTTAGCGTACATATCAATCAGCGCGTTATTTACCCCAACATCCATAACAAAACCCGCTACCTTGTTTAAATATCCATGAATAGACATCCCAAAATCAAGAGCTCCAATATCAGCACAACCAGATAACACAGCAACTATCGTAATTGAGGTGGGGCTATCATCACTTTCCTTCCTCATTTTCTTAAACAGTTCTAATGCCCCAACGGGTTCTTTACCACGTACACATCCAACAATCATCACGGTCCACGAGATCACATTTCTTTGCGACATTTCATCAAACAACTTCCAGGCAGACTTTATTTCCCCGGAAACTACAAACCCATTGAGCAAACTAGTCCAAGTAGCGATATCCTTAACGCACATACTGTTAAATACACGTTGAGCCAAATGGATTCTCTCCGTTCGGCTATACATATCAATCAGTGCATTGCCTATAATGGGTTCAGGTTGATTAATAAATTTATAAACCATAGCGTGTACTGTTTTTCCATTAATCAGGTTTTGTGTACGAGCACAAGCTGATAGAGCTGCAACTATTGAATGGGAATCAGGTTTAAGTGAAGTTGAAACCAATAAGTGGTTGAACAGAGAAAAGGCTTTAGTGGGTTGTTGTAATTGCAAATGTAGAGATAGAAGACAAGTCCAGGAGACAATATCTGGTTGGGGAATTTGATCGAACACCTTGTGGGCATGAAATGGTTTGTTCAGTTTAGTGTATACATTGAGTAATTTGCAGGCAAAAGATTGATGAGATTGTGTGAAGATACCACATGTAATGGATTGAGCATGAATTTGCTTGATTAAATTCTTATGGCTTATGCATTTGTCAAGTAGACGTTTCAAGGTTGTAGTTGTTACTGCCACTTTCTCACTGTTTTGTATCATCAATGTACGAGAAAACCGTCACTTATCAATACTTTGGGTTACTTGAAAATGATCTATAATGCATATACAATATAGTATACATGTATTATACACATTATACATTTGCCGACTATTTTTTTATAAACGTTGACTTATGGGCAGCATTAATCGTTAAACCATTCATAGGACACATATTCTCTCTCATATAGCTCGACGTTTGCCTTTGGTGGTCATTTCTCGAGTTCTCTCTGCGTTTGGATGACGCGCGTGTTTATTAAAACCGACCTCAAATATTATTTTGTTAAAAAAAATAATAAAAAAAAAGCTGACGGTCGTCATTTTCTTTTTTTAAATTAAAGAATGAAATCTAGGAACTTAGAGTGATTATGGTATGTTCCTTGGCATTAAAGTGGACATTTACTAAGACCAAGGATATTTTTTGTTCATATACTTTAACTTGATTTAATTTATCTTGTTTTTCGCTCTAAAAACCCGATAAACTCCGTCTCCGTCGATTTTTTATAAAAAAATAAAAAATAAAAAACCGACGGACTCCACCGGTTTATTTTAGAAAATAATATAACAAATAATTATATTTTTTCACTCATTTTTGTGCAAAAAATAATCGAAAACCTATGTCGGGTTTTCTTAAAAAGAAAGATTTAAAAAAATTATTGAAAAAATAACAAATTATTTAAAAGGTCTTTAAATCTCAAAGTTTTTTTTTCATCGGTTTTTTTCCTTCGATTTAACATTTTAGTAGTGTTTAAAGAATATCAATAAATTCATCACTCGAGTTTGTCTTTAAAATTTTAAAATCTTTAAGACGACATTTTAAATCTTTTTTTTTTTTTAGAACAATAGGAACTTGATTAAAATATCAAATTAAATATTTTTCCATGAATGCTCTTTTTTAATGATTAATCTCACGAAAGTTTATGAGTTTATATGTATATTATAAAAAAAATAGATGGAGACAATTTGATAAGTTTTTAGATAGTTACAAATATGTGAAGTGTATATGTTAAGGGATATTTTAGCTCTTTCCTGGCAGATAAACTATTTATGGCCTTTTCTCATCAATGTACCAACACTTCAATACTTTGTCCACTCACTTGATACTTCTATAATGCATAACTATATAGTATACATGGATTATACACATTATACATTCGCCGACTATTTTTTATTTAATGGGCAGCATTTTGGTTACTGCTAATATTTCCTCCAAGCTTCGACGTTTGCCTTTGGCGGTCATTTCTACAAATGTCTTGTGAATTTGGGATGACGTGTGTATTCATTAGAGTTCAAATATTAGTCCAAATAAAATGGAATTAGAAGGAAAAGAGTTCTCTGAAACTAATTAAACAAAAGCAATTACGATTAGAGTGATTATGGTTTATGAGTACCAAACATTAATACAAGGGCCATTCAAGCCCAAGGAATTAGGTAGTTTATACCCTTTAACTTCCAATACATATATAGGGTGCGTTCGGTACGGAGGAAAATGTTTTCCTGAAAAAGGTATTCTTGGAAAATAAGTGAATTTTCTACATATTTTCTCATGTTCGGTTGGGTAGTGAAAAATAAATGAATTTCTAACTTATTTTCTCATGTTCGGTTAGTTGATAGAAAATATTTTTTGGAAAATACCACCGAAGCCCCACTAACCCCCTAACCCCATACGAACACCAACCCCCACACTTACCAATGTGAATGAAAGATCTCACCGAATTGAATTGGGTCCATAAATCTAAGAAATGGTGAGAATTCTTGATCTCTCCCCACCCCACCACCAACCAACAACCACCTCGAACGCACTCCATCTTCACCCACCCTACCCCACACCACCACCCACCGCTCCATCCAACCTTTCTACTCCTCCCAAATTTTCTATTTCATAAATTTTATTTTATTTTTATAAAAAAATTATAAAAACAATGGGAAATTTTTTCTTACCCACCTCACCAAATTCAACCATGCAAACTTTTCATTTTTATAATTTTTTTAAAAAAAACAAAATTAAATATGAAGTAGAACATTCGGGCGGGGGTGTTAGTGGGGCGGAAGGTTGGGGGAACGGGGGCTGTAGAAAATCAAAAAGAATTCTTCAAAACTATTTTTTTTTTAAATATTATTTTTTTGGAAGGGGTGGTGGGGTCATGGGCGGTGGGTGGTGTTAAAAATAAATACATTTTAAATCTTTTTTCTTAAGAAAAAAAATTTAAAACTTAAAAAAAGAATTTGGAGGCAGGTGGGGGGTTGTAGTGGTGCGTGGGGTTGAGAGAGTTGTTTGGGGTTCGGTGGTGGGTTGGGCAATGGTAGGGTGGTTGGTGAAATTCCACTTGTAGACTTGATTCCCTACTTTGATTAGGAAAGTCATTTTCCCCATTTTTAAAGAACTTGTTTTCAAAAAAAAAAAAAAAATTAAAATTTTGACCAAACAAACATGAGAAAAATTGAAAAACACCGAACCAATATTTGATGCGTTTCATCAAATATACCGAATCCTAAACATTTGAGTTATTATTTTATATAATATATTAGTGAATGAGTGAATTCTATAAAGTGTTACGAGGAAATACATGTAAATGTAGGCAAGGATGGAGAGAATAAAAGCAGGAATGACGAGGAGGAAATGCAACACCAAGCTGCTCCATCAATCAATCAGGTGAGTTAGTATTACATACTACAAATCTACAGCAACTTTAATGCCAACAGGCTGCTCCACAGCCTTCATTGATACTAATCTACTTCAGATAGAATTACAAGGCCGTATGCATTCACTACATGTTTTGGGACAATATTCATCCTCCCTTGTCTCTCAAATACTCCGGTAATGCACCAAGTTCCTGTATATGCTGCACGAGAGTCGAAAAATAGCATAAATTATCGGAGCTCCAACAAAATGTCCCCTGGAAAAGAGCATAAATTATCACAAGCTTGCAGAGGAGCCTTCATAGCATATCTAAGGTTAGGATAATTGTCCCGTTTTCTTTTGTAAGTGAGTTAATCACACAATTTTTTTTTCTTTATAATAACAGAAGTGCAAGGCCACTAACCTCGCACCAAATGGATCATACACCTACAACCCTTTCGCAGACAGAGTTCAAGTCCGAAACTTTCTTGATACTACACCCAGAAACAGCATTACAATACATCAAGACTTAAAACCATGAATAACCAAGTATAGTACAGCCAAAAATTAGTAAGAGAAGAACAATGATATACTTCACCAAAAGAAGCCAGGAAAATTAACATTCTCCAAAAGTTTATGCAACCATTATACTCTTCACCATAAAGAAGCTATTCAAGTGAACATTCGCCAAAGTTTATTGGTTTACGGTTGTCTCCTCAACAAAGCTTTGACAAAAATGATAGATGCTAGAAGCTAATGATAGCTTAAATGACAATCAAAAAGAGTTAAAACTCAAGAGAATCGCTAAAAATAATTATAGAATATTTCTTATGATTTTGTCATTGTTGAAAGTCATGATTATATCAAAATGATTAGGAATCTCAAAGAGTAGGGAACTTTCCTAATTTCCTCTCAAACTCCTATACAAGGAGCCCTCTTTTAAATTGCTATCCAACCAATCACCAAAATCTTCTCTCACTCGTTCACATGAAGCAAATCTAAAGGCAACTAAGCATGGTTAGTTGCCTTCCCTTTATCACTATCAATGCAACAATATTGACCCTGCCTTTTAAAAGCCAAATTTCAAGTATATAAAATGGATAAAGGTTTTAAGGAAAACAGTCTCCGAGTCCACAAAATCACCTAAATGACAGTGGAAAAGTAGACTCTGGAGAAAATGCCTTTGCAAACTGAATCTGTGACCTCTAGAACAGAAAAAAAAAAAAAAAAAATCCTACCACAGCACGCTCCCTCACACAGTCAGATCAAACCAAAAGTAGTATAATGTTTTACATGATAGATACCTGTACAAAAGGTCTCCAGTAGGAGCAGATTTCTTGCATAGCCAATCTGGAACTAGCCTCTCAAGAACTTCTATCTGCCCTTCCACATCAGCTACATGAATACAAAATGCATACAAGATCATAAAATAGATCAACACGAGTCAGCAAAAGAAAGAAAGAATAGAAACAGCTTTTGAGCATACTGTTCTCATCAATATCGTAGTCATTCACTATGATCTTGTGAACAAGTTCCACTTTAGTCATCGAACGACAGCCAACAGACTGAAAAATGCGGTGAATCAGACGAACAAGATCGGATAAACCAAACGATTCCTGCCGGGCTGCAGTTATATGTCTTTGATAAATCTTCGCTTCCTTGCTAAAGAAGCAACTCCTTTCCTGAACCTACCAGAAGATATTCACAATTAATTTCATGGTAAACATATCAACAACGCAAGCGAAAATGTGGAGGCAACAGTCCAAGTTGCCTTTCAGCTCTGAATATGCTAAAGTAGACATAAGGCAATTCAATCATACACCTGGATGATGGCAATCCCATTTAACCACAAGATTCAACAAATCGCGACAACATAATGAGATGAATGAAAAAGTTCTGTGTACCCACAAGGTTCCAAAGTATAGATGATTGGGTGTTTTCTGCAGAGAACCATGCATGGGTGCTTCACTTTAGAATACCACTTGTACATCGGGGGGGTGGGGAAACTTTCCGAATATCAATAAGTTATTATTGTATGAAAACTGATGTATCCACCATTTAATAGTGTTTTCACTTTCATTTTCAACTTTACTCTGGTTGTTCTTGAGCCATCACATATCATTTTGGGGGGGGCGGAGGGTTAGGTAATTTATTGATCCAGCATCATGGACTTTTATTCCACCTAAAATTGTTGTTCAAACAAATTCCACCTAAATCACGCAAAAACCTTGCCCTTTTTTGCCTTGCACAAAATTGATAACTCAATGTTTAGAACTGTTTTATTGCCATACATAAGCAGTGCAGCAGGTTCCCAATGGAATAGTCGAGATGCACACACAATGGTCCAGACACCACTGTTATAAAGGCAAAAAGGGAAATAGAAAGAAAAGAAAAAAGAAAAGTCTTGTTGCATAAATTTAAAGATTGATGAATCCAAAGAACAAAAAGAAAACATTTCCAATAATCTCTTTTACTAGCATACATGCATGTCAACCACTGCATGTCATCTAATTTCTACTTTCTAGTTGTTTCTTCCTTTTTTTTTTTTTTTTTTTTTTTTTGAAAAAGGTAACAGTCTAGTTGTTTCTTCCTTTGTAAGATAACTTTTATCACCTTCCTCTGGAAAACTTGTACTTTTGTTTTAAACCTTAGGCAAACTGGTGTGCTTAGGCAGATGGAAATTAATCACCTACTGTTTTTTGCTTCTCTTGGGATCTGAACCCTAGTCTCCAAGATTTGCAGCCACTTTATTGACCACTAGGCCACACCCTTAGGTGCGCTACAAGATTCCTATACTAATACCAAATAGCCAATCAGGAAATAGATGCCCAAATTAGCATAATACTTAGCTGCTTATAAGTTATACCAAAGATAGCGGAAGGAAGAAATACCTAGCCAGCAAAAACTACAACAAGAAAAAACAATACACCCAGTGTAATTCCACAAGTGGGGTCTGGGAGGGTAGAGCGTACGCAGACCTTACCCCTACCTTGGGAGGTAGAGAGGCTGTTTCCGATAGACCCTCGACTCAAGGTAAAGCAATAATAAATTGACTACAGTAGTAAAAGCTAAATTGTTTTAAACTAGTAAAAGATAGTGGATCAACACCGTTTCAAGACTAAATGAGCAAAGAGAAACACAGGTAATCGACAGGCAAGCTATTGAGTGTTCAGATGAACTTAATCACATTGATATCAGAAACTTCTCTGCGGCTTTTCTAAATGTAAAAATATCTAAGAACTTTCCCAGGTAATAAATGGTACCTCATGAGAGCATATATCAGCATTAACGTGATCTTCCTTTGAAATCGTCTTCCTTTCCATTTTAAGGACATCATGCGTCTCTTCTCCAGCCAATGTAAAAAAATCTAATGACCTTTTGACAGTTACATTGGAAACAACAGAGTCTTGATCTGTCATTTTCTTGTGCTTATCTTCGGTCATAGGCACCGATCTCTTTGGTGTGGGCAGAGCAGGTGTTTCAACCATTAGTTCACTCTCAGACAGAATCTTCACAGGAGTTCTTTCACTTTCATCAACCAAACTACAAGCCGGTATAGGTTGGCTCGCTTCAACATTGTTCAGGTTGATAGAAGATTTGAATGACTCAGGAGATGTCCTTTTAGAGTCAAGTTCCTGATTCAATGTACACTCAGATTCACAAGTTGAGCATGTGGACAAAGGTACCGAGAGGTGATCTAGTTTTGCTTCTGCAGAAGCCGTTTGCCGAGAAAAGCGTGGACTGAAGGATGGACAGAGATGGGATGACGATAATGATTTGGATTCATGAGCACTTGATAAACCAATAGGCGACTTGTCTGCATTGCTAGTGAGGCAGCTTTGGTTAAACGGATCAGGAAGTATGGCTTCGGGGAAGTCGCAATCCTGTTTACAGTGCAAAATTAAAATCTCAGAGTATATATATGATGGAATCAACTTAGTTGCAAAAATAAAGATGCATGATATGTGTCTTGACCTCCAAATAGCAGGATATCACACATTCTATGCTTCAAAAACCAATTTAAAGAGCAAAATTATTTCAAGAAAGAGTTGATAAGTAATAGCAAGAACAAAATCTAATGCACAGAGTTACAATACATTATTCTGGATTAAGACAACTTATATCCATTCAAATAAAGAAATCCTTTGCAGTAGCTCTTCATAAAATAGTAAATAAAGAACCTAACAAATCAGCAATTGAAGTGATGTGATATCGCAAGAAATATTCTTGAACAATTAACTTTATCTGGTTATGAATACAGCAATATTTTTCATGCATTAGAGGAGAAAAGGTCTATGCATGAGAGGAGAAAAGAGAAACAAGGAGGGTATTTTTCGATTGGATATAAATGTTTACTGAAGCACCAGATTCTGCATATCCAATTCCACTTGTGTCAAGACTAGTTTGAAGAGTTTTTCCAGAAACCGGTAAATACCAAAACTTTAAGGGTGATTACCTGAGCATGTTTATGGAGAAAACCCATCAGTTTGGATGCAAAAAGACTGCTGAGGGTCATAAACTTCGATTGTTCTTGGTCATCTTCCACAACATCAAAATGCAAGGTAATTTTAACATCTGGCTTCATGCATATGGTCTTTGCATCATGTACCAGTAATTTATCTATCTGAATGGCTTCAGGAATTATGTACTTTATCTGTGCGAGATGCCTGTGTGTGAATTTTCTGAAAAAGGAAGTAGAGGAATATAGACTTAATTGCTGAAATATGTTCCAACAATGGACTGAGAAAGAAAATGATACCACTATATTCTAGTATGATACATTTTATGGCTGCAGTCAGGGGACAGTAGATTTACTAGTGAATTAAAACTGATAGCATTTGCAACCCATAAATCCACATCAACAACTACGCCCTCAATCCTAGACAACCCACTTTATCACCCTTCCATAGCTCAGTTTCATAAATCCATAAATCCACATGTTTCCAACAAAAGCGGGACTAAGTATCACTACATCACTAAACAAAGTCATGATACTTCACTTCATACAACTTAATATATATGGGAGAATCTATGTAACAACTAACAAGTCAAACATATCTCTGTGACCCACCAATGCTTACAAGTGAGCTACTTGCTAGTGCTCATAGCTCAGCAGTCGAAAAACAACTGTTATATACATGGTGCTCTAGTTCCTTTGATATCCGCAATTTTCAGCAGATTAAAAGCAAGTGGTTCGCACTTCTTTTCAGTAAATGTTGCAACTGGCAACACCAAATATTTACTATTCCACAGCAAAGCATATTATATGGCTCAATACTATTGTTTAAGGGATAAGTCAAAAAGATTTCTTTAAAATAAATGAAAGATCAATAAACCAATTCAGGTGGTGTTTGTTTTCAAAAAGTGTCGATTTTGTTTTTTGAGATTTTCTTGAAATCTTTTTTCAACCAAACTATTAGGAGAATGGTTATTGGTGAAAGACAAGTCGCCTGGTTTTGAAACAAATGCCATTTAATAGCTTCAAATTGTTAAATTCTGTTTTCTCGATCCTTTCAAGACATTAATCCAATCATGGGTAATTCTGAAAGGAGAGATATGTACAAGAGCTTGAAGAAGGTAATATCATTCATGTATGTTATAACATTTTCTACTAGCTTTGGGACCCTTTTTGTTTTGATTTTCTCAAGAATGAAAACCAGAAAGAGAGCTGCCACCGTCAACAAAAAATTGCAGAGATATTACCATTTACCACATACAGGAAAGGAATTTAGAGAAAAGAACAGATATAGAAGGAAATCTGCACTGATAAGATAGTCAAGCCAAAGCAGTAATGAGGAGATGAGGTATGCAACCACCCAGCTACCTTCCTGTCAGTACTTCAACCTGACTGGATACGTTCTGAAAAGTAGGTGACCGTTTTCGTAGACTGAGCAACCTCAACGAGCAAAGCATGCGATCAAAGAACTCTGACAAGTTTCTGTATCTGAAGATCAAAACATACTCACTGTTAGAGTTAGAAACCATTACATGGATAAACTTATAGTCTAGTTTAATGAGGAACAGACTTCTCAGGAAGCTCAGCGATATCTATTTCATGTGTAATGTGTGATTGCTCGTTCTTTCTCGCTGGTGTAACAGATGAAAAACCTGTTGCAACTCCGGTGATCCCCCTCTTCTCCAAAGGTAAAGGAGATTGAAAACTTGACTTCTCTGTCCCGAGCAGAAAGCTTTGATTTTTGAGATCCAGAACTCCTTCTTCAGCTACTGCATTGTCTGTTTTCTCCATGTTCTAAATATAAAGAGCAGTATAAACCTGGAAGAAGAAAGCTCGTGTTATAAGCACCTTCATATTAGGACAAAATTATTCAGTAGAATCATATAGGAGCCTAGTGCCTTAATTGCAAGGACAATGAACAAAACATTTACAACAAGTAAAAGTAGACGCATCCACTTAATTGAAAGAACAACATAAAAAATAGAAACATTCAATAAAAAACAATTATTTTAAGTGTTTTTGAGATAATGAAGTTGATTACTCCTACAATCAAATAAAAGGCCTACTGGTGACAAATTTTCTTTGAAGGGCTATCTACAAGAAAGATGATAGGCTCCTATGCATAGCGAAGTAAAGTATAATTCAAATCACAATTTACTTGAAAATAAATGAAAGAAAACGGCAAAAACACACATAATTAGGAAAAGAAAGAGTAGTTGTGAGCTACAACAGAGTAGTTGTGAGCTACAACTTCACAAACTTTCAATAACAACCAAAATCCTACATCATTCTAGCGGAGTAGGTTGGATGTAAACTTTCTCTTTTATCTTCTACTCCCTCCGGTCCACTTTACATGTCGTCCTTGCTAAAAATAGATGGTCCAAAATAGTTGTCGTTTTAGAAAACCAAGATATAATTAACTATTAGTTTCCACCTTTACCCTTACTCAATAAATATGGAGAGAGATTTATGTAGTGAAAAAGAGAGTTGTATTAAATTGAGAAGAAAGCATAAATAAGGATAATTTAGTCAAATTACCCATTTAATTAATGCTTTCTCAAGGGACGTGCAAAAAAAAAAAAACATGACAAGTAAAATTGACCAGAGGGAGTTTAGGCGTATAATTAGAGCGACGACATCTTCTGTTAAAAAATAAGCATCTGAGATAAAACAAATCAACTTGACCAACATAAAATTAAAAGTTTAAAACTAATCAAAGGAAAATAAGGTCCCTAGTATGAACAGCTACAGTGAAACAACAAGTTATAAGGCATTGCATATTTGATGCTGCTAGGTTGACCATTACAGTACGTGCACACATAAATTACTTTTCAGTGCTGTAATTCTCAATTACTTCCAACAGTATTCTTAATTCTTCTAGAAGTTGTTAGCCTAAAATGGTCTTAGTACGTTTAGAAGTAAAAAATGGAGAAAGTTTCACCTCTAGATCTACTTTGAGGAATGCGAACCAACTCTTTCAGCAATTGAATTGTAGATTGCAAAAGTGATAAGAAGAATCAGCGAAACAATTGAAAACCCTAGTCCAAGGTTTTTTTTTTCCGTTGTGAGAAGAGGGAAAGAGCCGTTCAATCTTTATTCAAAAATGTAGTGGGTTATATCCAACTTTGGGCCACAAGGCCCAGATAATGTTTCAATTCTGGGAAGATGGGCCTTCCCAAGTTTTGCTGGGTCATCGGCACTAATGTCCTTATTTTGTGCCGGTCTTTAACCAACAACTTTTACGCCCTTGCGCCCTTAAAAAACTTAGTTTATTATAAGATCACACAAGTTATGTCTTGTGCCCTTAAAAAAACTTATGTGCACTAGACATAAGGATTGCTAAAGGGGAAAAATAGAGATCAGCCCATTTGAAGGCCAAGTCGTGCAATTTCTTCAGTTTTACTGGACATGTTAAATTTAGTATTATCTTCATTTTACTTTTCTTGTTAAATTGAATAAGTTTTGCATCATGGACAAATCTTCTTTGTTCACAAAATTCGTCGTGCTCAATTTTAATATTGAAATTTCGAGATCCACTTATTCTAACTCGCAAAATGGTGATTTGTCAACAGTTTCAAGTTTTTTTCAACAATGGCCACAATCTTATTTTTTCATATTATATATTCAAGACATGCTTCTTCAATCTTGCAACAATTGTGAGTTGTTAATGTTTCCAATTGTTTCCAACAATATCCATTTGATTCAAATTCATTTTTCATATTCGAAACTCATGACTCACTTCTTGAAAGCATTATACTACTATTACTATAGATTCGAAAAACATCATTGTACAACACGAAAAGATATCGATTTTTCTGAAGTTTGCCCATGCTGGCTACAAATACAAAAAAATTTAAAAGTTTTTGCGCCTAATTAAATGGCACTGCATAATTTCATGGCAGGTCAAGTTGGGCACAACCTAAATCAACAACTATAAAATTGATCTGATTTGGGTCAACTATTCATCCCAATTTCACTATTAGAAAAAAATTGATCAACGATGGATAAAATTTGTAGTTAAATAGCAAAATTCATTCCTAATCCTATTTAACATTGAATTAGCGACAGATAATCAAAAGAAAATAATTAGCTACGATTTATTTAGCAGCAAATTAGCGACAAAGATCGTATCTTTTTATTTTTGTTTGTAATCATTGACTCATAAGAACCATTGTAGGATATCGATTATTTTGGAGGTTGCCTACACTGGCTACACATTAAAAAAATAGTTGCGGCTTAAAAATGGCGCTGGGCATATTTTTATGAGGGGTCAATTTGGGCATAGCCAAAGTCTACAAATTTAAATGTTGGATTGTTTTTTATAGCTTAAATATGTATTCCAAATTAATTCATAAGAAAACGGATCAAAATATTTGTTTGTTTGATATATTAAAATATTACAATTTTTTTAAAAATAATATTACTTTTACTTGGTAATCAAATAAAATATAAGAAAACAAATAAAAAAATTAAAACTTGGATAGAATTGAGTGAGTTAGTATACGGTCCATTGTTTAATCATCTTAATCAAAACTCATCTCAACGCAAAGATTAACCCGCTCATTTATTAATTTAGCTAATCTTAATTCTGCCAAATTTAATCCAACCACCATTTGACACCCTTACATATAACAAAGAAAGTAACATCGGTAATTTTTGAAACCCCCTTTTTTTTCTTCTAACAAATATATCTAAAAGGATTTCCAAACAAAAAACTTCTGAAAAGGTTAATTCGTCAGAAGAATTTCCCAAACGCCGCAAACTTGAATAAAAGATTTTATCCCTTCATTTGTCCTCTTTGTCCTCTTATCCCTATTGATTTCATTAATAAATGGGCTCACCCAAGAATAGTAATGGACTAATGTATGTCTTTGCTTCTTTTAGGTATTAGGTAGTTTGATTGTTATGTTATTGTTGGCCATTTATTATAAAGCCACAACGTAGTTCAATTTAAGTGTCAAAAGGTGTTGCCATCTTGAAATTTTGACTGTATAGTATTAAACGACATAGTTCACAGACAACAAAAGTGAATTATGAATCTATAATAAATAATAGTAGTCCTTCTTTTTGGGATTGTAGAAATTTTTAATAAATAATCTGAAAGTGGCTAATAAGAAAACTTTATCACGTATAAAATCTTTCAATTGGAATAAACGGTAATTCGAGTGTCTAAATAAATTTTATTAACAAATTTAATGTATTGTTGATATATTAACTTAGTAATATGACAGGTTAATCTTTTTAGTTTTTATTATCTTATTTAATTTAATCCTGATAACTTAACTATTTTTTTTTTTCCTACAAACACAAATAAATATTAAATAATTAAACAAAAATGAGATTTACTACTAAGTCAAAAAAAAAAAAAAAAAAAAAAAAAAAAGACCATTCCTTCTAATCAACATCAATCAGCTGACAAAAAATCTGAATCTGACATCAAAGAAGGGGTACTATCATTTTCTAATTGTTTTTTCACTCTCTAGAAATCTTCCTCAAATCTTTAAAATTTGATAGCGGCAAACTCACCAGGCCCCACCTAACAAATCATAGTGGGTCCCCAGCCGACCAACTTCCCTGGTCCTTCCACGTGCACCTTATACGTGGCGAGACAGCAGCATGACGTATGCACATTAAACAAATACGACCTTGATTGGTTTAAGTATAATAGTCCTTCTATCCAATATATATGTAACATTATTTGACTTGAAATAAAATTTAAAAAAAAAAAAATTAATAATTGTGGTCTAAATAAAATTTGAACATTTATCTAGTTAAAAATATTTCATTAAAGGTAAAACAAATTTTTAAAATTAAATTATTTCTAATTATAAAAAAATAACATTATTTTGGAATAGACTAAAAACAAAGTTCGGCAGATAAATTGAGAAGGAGAGGGTATGATCTTAATTAGTGTATGACTCCCACATAAAATAAAATTATACAATATCCGGTTACTTTGCATGAGAGTTTCTTCTCACAGAAAAAAAAGAAAAGAAAAAAGGGAGGGGATTTGGTTGCGTTGGGGGGATTTAAAATGGATTATATATCTCACTTTTAGATCATTACTTTCATTTATTACGAATAATATAATATATAGTATACGTAATCTAATACTAGTGCTTTTCCCTTAATGATATGTTTTTAACGGTTGAAACTTACAAAGTAGTATACTACATATACTCTCTTCGGACCAAAAAGAGTGCACTTAGCTTTCTTTTTATAGATAAAAAATAGTGTCCACTTAACAAATTAAAAAAAAATAATCTTATTTGTTCAGATTTATCCCTATTAAGTACTATATGATCAAAACTCAATATTTATTTAATAAAGGCAGTTTAATGAAAAAATTATTTATTTTTTAATAGTTAATATTTTCTTAAAAGGTATGTAAATGACTAAGTAAACACTCTTTTTTTATCCGGTGGGAGTAATAACTAATTGACTATAGAACAAAGTTCTAATAATGGAGAAGGGAAGGTGAAATTGAAGACACGCGTCAACAGACCAACGGCTGCTTGGCTTGGACAGCACGTGATGTTGCTTTTTATGGGCGAAAAAACGAAATGGTTATTACTTTCGGTTGCCGTCTCTGCCTCACATGATATTTCTTCATCTCTGTTTCTGCATTTAATTTTGCTATTTCAGTTTATGTGATATAAATTTATTTTTAAGGTGAAATCTATTGATAAATGCGGAATATATGACAGCCCCTTAAGTTTTATTTGTATGGTTTATTTTGATACTCAAATCCAATTCAATTGTAATTAAGCATTTGAATACATGATAGTTATTGTTTAAAATATTTTTAACTTAAAATATGTAAAAATAATTATATATGTTCTCAAGCGCTTATTACATGGACTAGTTAATCATCTAAAATATAATTCATCTTTTAACAATGCACATTAGCCTCTAAGGTTTGACATTCTATGAATTGAGGTTGACATGACATATTTCAAACGGTAAACTTATTCAAGTAACGAGCACTTGAATACATGACAGAAAACTTTTCAAGATTTGAGCACAGAAATGCCTAATAAACACTTATCATGCGTTCATGTAATCAATTAGTATTTAACTTTATTCGAGTGTCTAAAGTCAATAAACTGACAAGTCTAAGGGAGTTTTTGATGTATTTCGCTCGTATATAATAGGTTCAAACAAAATGTCATTCATCTATATTTAAAAAGTCTATTTTTGTAATCTTGTTTCCAATTAAATATTCTACGTAATCGGGACGGATGGAGTAATTACTAAACAGTCAAACCATGACACGTAGCTGCTGCATTTTTATGTCATTGTGAGAGGTTTGCATCATTGCCTTTTTTCAGTCCATTTCAGTGTTCCCATTCATTGAAGTCTCTCATTCATCATTAGATATTTATAACTCGTTTGCACCTAAAACTGAACTCGTAACTTTTTTTCCTATATATATATATTCATATTTGTCACGCATACTGATGGAAATTTGTACAGCAACCTTTTGAACATTCTTTAGAATTCATTTAATATGTAAAGGCCGAGAGTAGGAGAAAATTGGGAGGAAACACTAAATGAAAAATCGAAATTCCTCTTACGTGATAGAGGTTTGGACATTGCACTAGGTGAACTACTCTGATTCACCCAATTTTTTTAACAATTTATTGTGCGACAATTATAAGAGGTTTGTTATAATGTTACGATAACGTCGTTATTTTAAATATTGTTTTTCCCAGAAAATTCACGTTTTCTATGAACAAATAATTCAAATCATTTTTTCATAATAACATATATAGGTTTAATAAATGGAAAAGTTGTATATTTCTTACTAAATTTAGATTATATAATTTCAGCGCAATTTGTTTTTCAGTTTATAGTACCTTCCACTATTTTACAACTTGACACATGTATAAATTAGCGTATGTTTTTTTGATACTCTGAACAACCATGACTAAAAGTATGGACCACATAATAATACATTTCGCATTAATAATTGACGAAATTAATGAAGTTTCATGAGATGATTAGTTTTAAATCAAAAAAGTTAAGAATAAAATATTTAAAAACTTTTAAAATGATATTTACATACAAATTATAGTCCTTCCGTTCAATCGAAAAATGAATTCGAAGTATGGTAGTTCATTTTATGTGATTTTTGCATACCTTCCCTTTTTCCAATCTGCATCTAATAAATAACTATATTAGTGAATTGTGAATCATAAAAATAATTTATATATTTTCACTTAAAATTGAATTCTTTTCGACAACTGGAGTTAAAGACACGTTATATACTGATTAGGTTCTTGCTCGATGAACAACCATGAGTAGTACAAGTTTGGACCACAAAAGTATATTATTTTCCACATTTGTTTGCAAAGTACGTAAACATTTTTATGATGATTAGACAAAATATTGAATCTATTTCCAAAAATAGTTAATTAAAAATCAAAAAAAAAATGTCTATTTTTAACATGCATCTTTTGGAAGAAAAAGTGATAGCTTTAAAATATAAAAAACTTAATTTTATTGACTTTTCAATATTTTTTGTGTGGTTTAATTTGAAAAGAACATCTCGTAGTGTAACAAAGTCTTCCAGAAGATTTTTAATTATTCTATTTTATTTATACGATAACTTTATTGATATCATCATATAGACAATATTTTCACATTAAATATTTTTGATATTAATTGAAAATTTAATTTCTTGTAATATCTTTTTTAAAAAATAAGTTTGCCAATATGGGTTTCGAAGAAACAAATGA
Organism: Lycium ferocissimum; assembly: GCF_029784015.1. Taxonomy (NCBI): domain Eukaryota; kingdom Viridiplantae; phylum Streptophyta; class Magnoliopsida; order Solanales; family Solanaceae; genus Lycium; species Lycium ferocissimum. Next base: position 13,981,380 of record NC_081346.1, on the reverse strand, counting down.
GATTAAGTTAACATATAAAAAGATCTATTTGGATCATCAATATTTAATCAAAATTTTTTTTTAGTAAAATACAAAGTTAAAAAGAAGATTTTTCAATTGTTTTATTTAAAATATAATATATAAATTAAAAAATATTTTTAATTTTTCTAATTTTCATTTTACTTAATCTTTTTTGAGATTAAATTATCGAAAGTGATCAAAGATCTTTTCATATGTTAGAAAAATAGAGATTTGTTTCCAAGAGCATAATTTTTTTTAAAAAAAATATTACAAATTAAATTTTAATGTCAAAAATAAGCATTCACGTAGGATAATGACTCAAGAATATAATAGGTTCAAACAAAATGTCATTCATCTATATTTAAAAAGTCTATTTTTGTAATCTTTTTTCAAATAAAATATTCTATTAATTGGGACGGATGGAGTAATTACTAAACAGTCAAACCATGACACGTAGCTGCTGCATTTTTATGTCATTGTGAGAGGTTTGCATCGTTGCCTTTTTTCAGTCCATTTCAGTGTTCCCCTTCATTTAATTCTCTCATTCATCATTAGATATTTCATAACTCGTTTGCACCTAAAATTGAACTCGTTACTTCTTCCTTTTTCTGTAAAAGATTACCAAAATTCAGGGAATTTGTCACTCATACTGATGGAAATTTGTAACAACAACCTTTTGAACATTTTTTAGAATTCCTTTAATATGTAAAGGCCAAGAGTAGGAGAAATTCCTCTTACGTGATAGAGGTTTGGACATTGCACTAGGTGACCTACTCTGATTCACCAGATTTTTTAACAATTTATTGTGTGACAATTATAAGAGGCTTGTTATAATGTTACGATAACGTCGTCTTCTTTCTTTCTTCTTTTCCCAGAAAATTTCACGTTTTCTATGAACAAATAATTCAAATCATTTTTTATTTACATAACATATAGAAGGCGCCAATAAATGGAAAAAGCTGTATATTTCTTACTAGAATTTAAGATTGATATAATTTCAGCGCAATTTGTATTTCAGTTTCTAGTACCACCACTCCACTAGGTCACAAGTTGACACATGTATATATTAGCTGCTTGCTTGATACTTTGAACAACCATGACCAAAAGTATGGACCACATTATAATACATTTCGCATTAATATCTTGACGAAATTAATGAAGTTTCATGAGATGATTAGTCTTATGAATCAAAAAGAGTTAAGAATAAAATGTTTAAAAAGATAAACATGATATTTCTTAATTCGTCTTTGCATTTACTCATGACACGTATATAGTTGCTGCATTTTATGTGAGGTTTGCTACCTTCCCTTTTTCCTGTCTATATCAAAATTTCCATTCAGTACGTGAATTGTGATTCATCATTAGATATTTATGACTCATTTTCACTTAAAATTGAATTCTTTCCGACAAACTAGAGTTCACAACTTTGCACACGTTACACGTACATTGATTAGGTTCTTGCTCGATGAACAACCATTAGTACAAGTTTGGACCACATAAGAGTAGTACACTATTTTCCACATTTGTTTGGCCAAAGTACGTAACATGACTTTGCATATGATGATTAGTAGTGTTATGAATCTAAAAAGGAAGTTGGAAAGTCAAAAAATAAAATGTCTAGCTAGGTGACCATTAGAAATTGACATTATTGCCCGAAAGAAAGGAAGGATATACTTTCACAGTATATAGTTCAGAATTAATGGACGGCGTGGCCTTTTAGAATTATTATTGATTGGTCTTGCCTCCGTCACAAAATCACTCATTGGCTCGTAGTGTAACAAAGTCTTCCAGAAGATTTTTTTCTGAGTCTCTATTGTTTGCCTTTTATTTTGCTTTTACTGAAATATATATAAATAGAGTATATTCGAAGTTGCATCACTTGATAACATCATATACAAATTAAATTTGTTTTTTTGTTTATATGTATTGTTATGTCGAAAAGAAGCAAATCCGCAAATAAAGAACACCAAATTTTATCACGAAAAGCCCTTCAAATCGAAGGTATAAACCACAGGATCACAAAGATCCATATACCCCACTATAATAATAAGAGGGTTACAAAAGCTTTTCGAAATGGCTACACAGCAAGTACCAAACATGGAGCAAAAATAGCAATGAAAAAAAATCAATTGAAGAGAGGAGAAATAACTCAATACGGGGCTTCTGTTCATGGCCGAAATTAGGGATGACAATTGGGGCAGGGCAAGGCTAAGCCTTAATGGGGCAGGACAGGGCTTAAACGGGAAAGGGTGGGGCGGAGCAAGGCAGAGCAAGGCAAAATTTAATTTTTGAATTTTTTTAATAGAGCAGGGCGCCGGGCAGGGCGTATGTGTATGTTACTCTAGGTCTTGCTTTTGTTAAGTTGGTACATGTTGTTATCTCAAACATTTGTATGCCCTTGTGTTTTAAACGTCTATAATGTAGCCTTTATTTTCTTCAGTTTGTGATCTTTCTCCCACAAAGGTAGAGGTAAGGTCTGCGTACATCCTACCTTATCTAGACCCATTTGTGGGATATACTGGATATGTTGTTGTAGTTATTGTTTGTGATCTTTTTGGATATGGTTTTGGTGTAGTTTGTGGCTGTGGAGGTTGCTATAGATATATGGTGCATGATAAGATGGAATGCAATCCTTTACTGAAAACGTTCATGGCAAGGCTCATGCTATACAGGGCAATCAATGACAATGTGAAATATCACTTGTGGAACTTGTTTAATTTTATTTTAAAAATTTTATATGGGGTGGGGTGAAGATGAAGTGTGTTGAAAGGCGTGGGGAAAACACGATCAATGACAATGTGGAATATCACTTGTGATGCTTGTTTTCCCTATTATGGAAGTCATTTAACTCACTTTTAAAGAACTTATTTTTCTAGAGAAAATGTTTTCTAAAATTTTAACCAACCGAACCTGAGAAAATTTGAAATCCATGTCAAACGCACCCTAAATCTTGCTTTGTTTTCCTCAACCGGAAAGAAGAATAAATCAATCCGAAATCACTCGCTATAAACGCTTAGCACTTTCATAGCACAAATATTTAAGTTATATAAGGAGAATCAATACTTATCACAGAATGTTGCCTATAAGTCTTCTAAATATGACCTAATTCAAAATAGCTTTACACCGATAATGTACATAAAACATAAATTCTACAATCTACAAAGTGCGTTTCGAATTAGATGGTTTTAAAAAAGAAAGCTTCGTCTGGGTTGGGACCATATTTTATATAGGGTAAAGGTGCAAATATACCCTTCAACTTTGCGATTTAGAGCAGATATACACCTCGTTAAAAAAGTAGTATATATATACCCTACGGTTATAAAATGGTGCCAATATACCCTTGCCGTTATATAAATGGTGCAAATATACCTTTTTCTGACGATTTTTTTTTTTTTAAATCACTTAGCTTATTTCTTAATTTAAAAAAAAAGTCTACCCATTTTTTAGTAGACATATTTTTCTAAAGCCACATGGTAATATTTTTTTTACTAGTGTACCGGGTCTGGTTCGTTTAAAAAAATATTCCCGTGGCTTTAAAAAATAAGTCTACTCATTTTTTAAAACGAACCAGACCCACCAGGAAAAAAAATAACAAAAAAATTACCATATGAATTTAGAAAAATATGTATACTCAAAAAAAATGGGTAAACCTTTTTTTAAAGCCACGTGACATTTTTTTAATTAAAAAATAAACTAAATGATTTTTACAAAAAATTTTGTCAAGAAAAGGTGATATTAGCATTTTTAGCAGCGAAGAATATACATATATATTCACTTTTTCAACGAGTGATATATCTGCTCTACATTACAAAGTTGAGGGGTATATTTGCACCTTTTCCCTTTTATATATTGGGAAATCGAATTCGTATCAGTACCTATTTTGTTGGATTAAAACTGGTCTATTTTGTTGTTAAAAACTCACGTCATTTAGTAATGGGGTCCCCTTTTCCAACTTGTTTCCTATTCCTCACAATTTGCACCCACATGGTCAATGCATATTTTCTAATCACTTTAAGCTTTAGAATCCTCTGCTCGAATAGCTACATATAGATACAAACATATATAATTCACTCCATCCTCAAATTATTGGTTCTTTTTCTTTAATTCACCTAGTTATCGTTTATTGTTCAAAAAGATTCACTCCATCATCAAATTATATATGTGCATCTCCCTATCAAGAAATTAAATGTAAGTGTGCAAGGAGATAGATTCAATGAGTGTGATAAATGATCGGTCGAGTATGCGTAAATATATAATACATGTACATTGCTTAAAGAGATTGCTCAAAGTGAACATTTAGGTTCAAAGTTGAGAAGGAGGTTAGAGAGACGGGCTCAATACATAACGTAAAGAAACTTCAGCTTGATAGGAGCGCTAACCTTTTGTTAAAACAAAAAAATTCGTACATAATTTCATTTGAAACCTATTTTCTAACTTTTTGGTATGTAAAGCTATTTAAAACTCATGGGATCTGTGTTAAAGTTTTAATCCATCTTTTTGAGTTTTGAATAATCAAATACATACTTTCTAATGTACATATTTATATTCTACTAAATAATTTAAAACATAATATAAAGTAAGAAATTCAAATATAACAAATTTTATATGTAAAATAATAGAAAGATAGAATAATGGAACCCGATTTAACAGATAATTTGATATTACTTTTTGTTACTTCAACATGCTGGATGCAAGGCTTGAAAATTCGAGGAAAAAAACAAAAAAAAAAAGTTCGACGATTTACTTTGACTCTCTTATTTTAATGAAATTATTTCTGAGACTTGAAAAAAGGCCAAGGGAATACAAAAGATTAAAATACATATTATTTGAAGAGAAATGTTAAAAAGAGCAAGAATAATGTAAGTTATATTGATGGTGTTGGTTGTATCAGTAAATGAGACAAGAAAATATTATTTACACATAAGATTTAAAACAGTGTTTTACCTAAAAAAACAACATCTATTAATCTAACATATTCTTTGTAAAATCACCCCTTTATAACAATCTTACTCAAATGTTAATTGATTTTACTATTTCTCACTAACAATCAAGTCTTTCATCTTTCATATAATTAAAACATATTAGTACTCCTTGTTGTCATAAAGCCACATATAAAAATAGAAATCTTTAATATAAGTAATAACAAGTATAATATTTTGATTATATTCTTTAATATAAGTAATAACAAGTATAATATTTTGTATACCACTTTTAATAGGAACAAAACATTAATACTTATTCAATAATAAAAAAAAAAAAAAAAATTGCATTAAGAATCAGTACATTGATTTTTACAATTATTTCTCACTTTATTGGTTAAGTCATTCATCTTTCATAATAATTAAAATAATATTAGTCGGTTTGGTTCGGTTTTTCAATTTATGACTTGTAATTCAAATATTCTCTCTCACATATAAAAATCAAGAAATCTTTCAGGGAAATATAAGTAATGTAAAATGAAAAGTATAGGATTTTTATATTTTGAATTCTTTTAACATACCACTTAAAAATAAGTAACAAATTAAATTAATAATTAAAAGGTATAAAATATCTTTAATTATTTATGAAAAGTTAATATTAAACATATAAATAATTATAAATTTTATGTATATAATTATCGGTTTGGTTCGGTTATTTATTCGGTTATTTTTTACTATAACCATAACCAAAACCAAATACTATCGGTTTTTCAAATTTAAAACCAAAACCAAAAAATGTCGGTTTTTTTATTCGGTTTGGTTAAATTTTCGGTTTGGTTTTGGTTTTAACCAAAACTGTGAACAGCCCTACCTACAATTATGGGGCCTATAGCTGCTGCTTTAGCAGCTTCACCATCCAGCCGTCCCGGGTTAGAGAGAGAATTTTCTAGGAAGAGAATTTAGTTCATTAACAGGAAGATAATTTAGTTCATTAACACAAAGATCAAACAACTTATCACCATTTTAATTAAGCAAATATCCCAAATAAACCTCAAATATGATATTAATATTCAACCTAATGGGACCTAAAACTATGATAGTGGCCCTTTGAAAGTCAAAGCCTGCCAAGTGATTGTATAGTATTAGTGTAATTGTCATCTTACAGTCATCCATAAAAGTGATAACAATAACAATATCACGTTGATAGTTAAAATGGATTGACTATTCAATAGTTTAACACTTTAAGAGGACCTTAAAGAGTCAATTTGCACTTAAATCTAGTATCTAGTCTAGTATAGAAAACCAACCTCTGCCAATAAGGTTTAACTATGGAAAATTGCTTACCTTTTTCCTTGTACAGATGTTTAAAAATAGAACACTGACAAGGACCATGTACAAGAAATATATTGAATATTAATGTATTGGAATCCAACGGTTGAACTATATTATAATATATATTTTCCTTTAATTTTTCGTTACTGTAAGTTTAGTTTATTTGTAGTATTATTACAAGAAGCTTCAATATCAAATTTAATTATCATATTTAGAAATATAATATAAGTTTGGTGAAACTGTCTTTCGTTTTTTCTTTTGAAAAACAGGCGTTTTGATTACGTATTGGGTTGCAATACATGATTAATAAGGTTGATGGAGTAAGAACAACTCATCTTTCAATTTCTTTTTCGTTGGGAACAGCTATGTGGTTGCGGAAGGGGTCATCGTTGGATTAGTGAATTGTTAATACACTCACGTGAAGAAAACAAACGGACAAACATTTGGATTAGTGCAATAAAAAGGGTTTAGTTTGCAGATTATAAAACACACTAATCAATAAGACATCCTTATATAGTAAAGTGCTTACTATTTATGGTACTCTTAAATAAGGCCAAGAGGGAAAACACATAATGCCATAATAAAAGTAGTACTAAAGCCAAAACAACACATTCTTGTTCACCTGCCAGCGGCTAGCGCACATTAGCTCACCAGTACTCTTACTGACTTTGCCCATACCCGCCAACCCCTCGGATTCCTCGTGCCATTCACCATCATTGATGAATAATGTAAAAAGAAGTTTACCATATCATGTCATTTTTGTTTATTATAGCAGGTAATGTATTTTACTTAAAGAATATAAATTTCATTTTTGGTGTGATGTATCTTTAAATTTGTAGTATAGTATTTCATTTAGATATTCAAACTACGATATATTTTAATTGAGCACCTGAATGTGTTACTACTATTAGCACCTCTAACTAGAATTTTGAAAAAATTTAGGCGTGTGTTCTCAAACGCCCGTTATGTTGATAAGTTAACCATATAAAATATGTCACACCCTTTAATTAGAACAAGCATGATGTTCTATGGTTTTATTGAGGTAAATGTGTACAATTAAATGAGGTAACATATTTTAAGTGGTTAACTTATCTATGTAATGGACGCTTGAGAACGCACGTACAAACTTTTCTAAAATTTGAGTCGGAAGTGTCTAATAAAAATACTTTATTACGTGTTCAGATACTCAATCAAAACATGTACTAATTCAAATTACTAAATGATAGGAATCTGTAAATTTAAAAATTTAAATCCATCTATGATAAAGTAAACTTGATTCTTTCGATGATCCATTTGATTGTTTCACAAGTAATTAGATGTAGTTAATTAAGCGTACGCTTGTACTATTTTTTAAAAATTATTCTAACTCATCTACAAGATTAATGTGTCATCAAGCTAACACACATTAACTACCTTCAAGTGATTTATTTGCTAGCTAAATTAGCAAATCATTAGATTATATACAAAAATAAAGCATAACAAACTAAAAATTCTTTATAAATGGGAAGAAGCGGACAATTAAAAACCGAAAAGGTGGGATTCGGCACCATATAAAATGCAAACATCTTGTCCAAATAATTGTCTTTTCATTAGCACTAACTACCATACCACATTAATGTGCCAAACAAACGCCTTCTGGAAAGCAACTTCACCAGTACTAATAATACTATACAATCATTACTATTACTAGTAAATTACTCTTAACCCTGTTATTTTAAAGTATAAGTTTTTCTTCTTTGGGTTTAATTTTCTCTCTCTACTTGGGACGATTACTTATCAACATTTCAACTGTATGTACGTTGAAGATTGAAGAACCTAACCCTTTTTAATACCCCTTTTTTCTATCTGTATTCCTCTTTCTTTATTGTCTTTATCACTTATTTTTTTCTTCTTCAAATGTTCCAAATAGAAAAATTGTCAGCTCCAAAAAGTTGAGGTTGAACTGATTCCTTTGTGTTTGGCCTTTCAAAGAGGATTTTGGGTTTTTGCTCAATTCAGCTAAATATTGTTTCTTGAAAATAGGGTTTATTTGTTTCATTTTAGAATCAATTCCAAGAAAATACTTTTGATGGAAAATATTGGCTTTTCTGTTTCAAACCAGGTATATATTTTTCACTAATACCAATTTTGGGTCTATGATTTCCATGTTTCTTGATCATGTTTATTGGTGTCTTTGTACAAAAATTCAATCTTGATTGATTTTGGAAGCTTTGATAAAACTTAAATTTGATACTTTTGAAGTTTTGGTAATTGGGGTTGGTTGTTTAACTATTCCACTTTAAACCCACTTGGGCATAATTTGACAATCTTGAATTTATGAGCTTAGTGCTATGTGCACAAGTTGGGTTTTGCTTATGTGTTTGTTTGCTTTCTTAAATGGGGTTTGCAATTCTTTACTCCAATGGTACGTGAATTACAAGTTTGTGGTTCTCTTTCTTTCATCTTTCTTTTTGGTTTCCCTTTAAGGTACTTTTTTGTAATAATTTTGTTGCAAAGCCGCCAACTTGTTTGACAAATTTGTCCAAGTTCATTATGGAAGGAGGAATTTAAGTTTTTGTTATGATTATTTCACAAGTCTGGTAATGTAGAATGCACCTGTCACTTTTCATGCATTTCTTGTGATCTCCTTTATCTTTATACTGTGTGTTTACACCTATACTTACATAAATATTCTTTTTTTGTGATGCAGAAATTACCAGAGAAATTGACCTATTGCCTGATCTGCTGATTATAAAACCAGGGTAAGCTGTTTTTTTTTTTTTTTTTTAAAAGTATCCATTAAGTTTAGACACCTTATGTACAAAATCACAAAAGATTTTCTTGACTTATGACAGATTGTTCTAGTGGCAATCTATGGGATAGTACTCGTGAGCAGCCAACTGTCTGTTGGTTGCTCATTTATTGTGACTTTATGACTAGTTTCCAGCCCAGTCATCCAATTTTTCTTGTGATGATTTTACTCTGCACGGTTATTCATGTTGGAAAATTTTTACTTTCATGAAAGAGGTCATTATTTTTCTTGACATTGTTTTTGTCGAAAGATCATTCTGTAATTTATGGTAGTGTTTTGGCAGATACGAGAAATTTTTAGGATATGGGATGCTTTAATTCGACGCTGCAGGAGACTGGTGGGAATAGAAGGCGGCCAGGAAACATTGGCGAGGTGTCTGTATTTGTACCTGGATTACGTATCCCTAAACCGGTTGATTTCTCTCTTGCACTTGATGATCACTTGTCGAAAACCCTCGTGGAGCGCCTATCCGCTCTCAGAACCAGAATAGTGGTTATGGCAGGGCAAGAAGCTCCTACAATTACAAGGACAAGAAGGAAAACTGCTACTCAGCACGGTGAGTTGCAGAGGAAGCGCAAGCATATTTTTTTGGAATTTGGCAATGTTATTGGTTTTCTTCTTTACATATTTGGATGTGATGCATATCAGCTAATTCTTGCAGGAGGTTCAACCCTGGCTGATCTTTTGCAGGCTCTAGAAGATTATTTGCCTGTTCTTTTGGGGCTAGTTAAAGATGGTACATACTTTGGCTGCTATCTCAATAGCATTTGCACTTTGTTGATTTTAGTTGTGAGATGTTGCTTTCTTGGCCATTTTCAGGTAGCACATTACAACATAAAGTGCAATTTATTTGGGTCAATCAAGAGGATGATGAAGAGGTCAGACTAGAAATATATTTTTCTCTTTGTTTTCTTTTCATGTTTAGTCTTCTATTTAACTGTCTTATTTCTCAAAATATTTCAGGAAACTGCAATGTATAGTGCTTGGTATGAAGTACTGTCCGTTTTGCACTTGATGGCAACGCTATCGTTATCGCAAGCTAACTTGCTGCTTCTTCCTAGAACATCTCTCGATGGTTATTCACCAAAGGTATCTGAAGGTGGGTATTTTTCCCATGTTTGATATTGCAGAGTCAGTAACTACAAGTAAATGTCTCTGTGTTCTTTATATTTATCACAGTTGATTTCTTGGCGAAGCCTCTGAAACTTCTCTTGAGACATCTATGTTGCGCCTTCAAATTGATCTTTTGTTTTCCTCATATTGTCTTTAACATCTGACAGAGAGCAGGCGATCTTCTGTTGATATTTTCCTGAGGGCTGCTGGATATCTAGATTGTGCGGTTCGAAACGTTCTTCCTCAGTTGCCTGCTGAACAAAGGTTTTGTTCAAATCCATGTTTTCGAATTAAACCTTTCAGGGGTTAGATATTCACTATTATTATCTGTGTGAAGGAGAAATCTGCCAGTAGACCTAGCCGAAGGAGTTCTGCGAGCATTGTGCCTCCAAGCATTAGGGCAGGTACTAGCTCATTCAGCGCCTATCTTGTGTTGGGTGCATATTTTAAAAATTTAAATGTCCAAATGTCACCCATAATTTCTCCCTGCTCTACTGAATGGTCTTTCTCTTTTTGCATTAGCGAGTATTCGAGGATATCTGAGATTGTTATGGGTTTACTTGGACGATGTAATTATATGAAGCAAATACATATCATGCTTCTAGCCTTCTAGTGATAATCTTTCAGCTTCTCTTTTCTTGACTACTGGTTTTGTTAACATCCCAGAAAAGTCAGATACATTCAAATAGTGCCCCAAAGACACTGCAATTACCGTTCGATGGCTCAGTTAGGACTTCCTATATTAATAAATAAGATTCGTAGAAATTGCCTATGACAATATGTTTCTGATTTGGTGAAGAAGAAAATGATTGTATTCATGGATTGGCTTAATAAATATACACTGCGCTGAAGCATGAAATATTCACGCAAAGATGTGTGTTTTGCTTTTGCCTTGGTTGTTAGTGGGGCTTGAGTTCTTCATGCCTGTTACCTCTGCTTTCAATGGATGGAAGCATCTAATGCACACTAATTAACAAAGTGCAAGATATGTGCTACTCCCTCTGGCCCGATTTATGTGATGCAATTTCCTTTTAGCCTGCCCCAAAAATATTGAAATAATTTAAGTTTGAACTTCTCATTTTACCTTTAATGAGATGATTTGGCCACACAAGTATCTATGGTTTGTTTTAGACCTTAAGTTTCAAAAGTGCATCACATATTGGGATGGAGGGAGTATTATCTAGAGACAGCAAAAGCAATCTATTTGTCAAAGATTTGCTGTTATAACTGTGCACAATTGCAAAGGGGGTCATCTGGATATATGCCTAATATCTAATTGCAGCCAAACGACTCTAGTTAGCAAATTTCTGTTACAAAAGTGTGAACAATAGTGAAGGGGATCATCTGAATTTGAGTTAACCTAGATCAACAGACTTTCGTTCATTTAGCCATTTTGATATGCTAGTTTACATGTTTGTTATTTTGGCTGTATTATGGTGTTGTCCATTTGCTTTCTTGTGCTAATAGTTATTTTTGAATGAAGATGTTAGCTGTTGCTTTATCTCTAGTTAAGAAAGCTTAATCTCTAGTTAAGAAAATGTACCATAAGGATTAAATTTCTTCCCTATCTGATGTATCTGTCCCCGTGATCTTAGGCTGTTGATATTCAACTTGGACTTGCAATTGACAGTACTAAAGCAACACTGGCTGTCAAAAGAAGGCTTGCATGCGAGATGGTAAAATACTGGCAGCAGGTACTTTATCCTCTTGCCAAACTATACTCGACTTCTTTGATTTAAAAGAGGGTTATATGAATCCTCTATACGTTTCTACTATATTCTAGTCCATTTCATTCCAATGCTAATTAAATTAAGGGTTCTCTGAACTTACACTTCTTACTACACGGGTAACTAGTTTGGTCCGAACTAGTTGGCATTGCATATATGGATCATTTACTTCTGTTTTGGAGTCCTTGGTCCCTTTTAACTACTTCCCCTAACGTAACAATTGAAAGGGGAATAAAACGCTCTTTGTTATTCCATTTTATGGAATATTTTCCTGTTGTAGCCGGATCGTGTCTGAGATATCAACTTCTTTGTTTCTTGCTACCTTGCAGGCTCAAGATAACATCATGAACCTCCCATTATCAAATGGTTGGGGAGAAAAGCATAGGCTTTTCGTGAAGTGGAAATATATTGAAGCCAAGGTATCTTGTGATTCTCTTTCTTTAGTTTATTTCTTTAGTTCCTAGATTTTAGTACCTATGCAACATCAAGAGGTAGCTAAATTATAGGTCAAAAGTGTTCCTTGATTTTACTTATTGATGAATGAAAGACTCCCCTGGGACAAAACTTTTCCTCTATAACATATAACATTTTTTTGAGTGATCCATGCGAGGATGACCTTATTTTATCTAGTGTCATTAACTTATGAATTACCCTAATTCCCAACTAGTTTGGGGCTGAGGTGTAGTTGACTGACTTTACCAACCATCATTAGCATATGAATTTATATCGAAATGTTCAGCTTTGTCTATTCATTAGCCAAATATGCTATTTTGTCAGAGATAAAACACACAGGACCCAGAAAAACACGCTGGAAAATGACCTACATCTGAATGTGGTCTCTGAAAATAGTGGTGTAAATGTTAATATGTCCTGTAATCCACCCAAAATTTCATGCCACAAATTCATTTCTCATACCTTTTCGTTCAATCAAGTTGGCCCGGGTCTTCTGAGAGGATGTAATGGACAGAGGTACTTACCTGTGTTCAAAATGGACTTTTCTGTAGTTGTATTTCTCTCCTCAATATCCCAATGCTTCGGAAGTGGCTGATTTTGTAACCCTGCTGAATGCTCTTAGAATCTGACATATGGTGTTAGAGATCTGAAACTTGTATTTTCTTGTTTTTCTTGTGAATAACCTTAAAGATAATCAATAATGTACATCTTGCTGGCTACCTCAATCTGTAAGTGTGAGTCCACTTTAAACTGACTTATTTTTGTCATCTTTGGCTCTTCTAAGGCTAAATGCTTATAACTTTCTTCAGTCGAAGCAACCTAAAATTCCTCTTAATTATGTCATGGAATGGGTATTTATAGCATAAAGCAACTATGGTTTTTCAATATTTCCCTGCTATAGCATGAAAACTTGTCTTGACACATTTTCACTGTTTTGATTAAAATTTCTCGCGAGTTTTAGGGCTTTGGAGACTAAGAATGAGAGGATCTGGTTAGATATTTAATACTTAAGAGTTGTTGTGCTATATAATTGATTCTAATGCTGCGACCTTCCCACATTATTGGAATAGTCTCTGACCTAAAAACACAGTTTCTCCTGTGGAAACATTGAGGAGCTCTTTATTTTTTTAAGGACCCTCCATTGGTCTTTGCGAAGCTTCAGCAGCTTCTTTGCCATCTTCTAAATCTATTGCCTTGTTCTCCCCTCAAGTTTATGCATGACGCATAATATTCTGTGTAGGCTTCAGCATACTATTACCATGGTCTAATCCTCGACGAAGGGAACACAGAAAAATTTCATGGAATGGCTGTAGCTGCCCTGCAAGCAGCAGATGAGTATCTGAAAGAAAGTAAGAAGGCGTGTGAAGCTTTCAATGCATCCGTTCCTCTCTCCAGGTAAACTTTGGACATTCCATTTTTCTGTTTCTCCCCTTCATTACTCCTCAACTCCCTGTACTTCCCTATTTTTCTTTATTTTTCTTGCTATGCAGTGGAGGAACTTATTTTGGAAAAGAAAAAAGTTGCAAAACTACTTGTAGCTTTGCTATAGATTAATTATGAAACCAAATCTTTATAGAGACCAGAACTATTAAGAACATTGGGAAAATATCCATACGTCTAATTCTTTTTTAGCTATCGATTTTGATTAGAAAATAACTCTTCCAATCAGATATGTTAGTGCAGAGTTTCAGTTATCGCATTTATCTAATGACTCGGATGATAAGGGAGATCTTCAGTTTAGCTTCAACTTTATTACTTCCAAATGGTGTCCTGCAGTTGGTCTTGTTATTCATCAGTTTTTTGTTATATCCTGGTTATATCTCTTTCTTATCCTTGGTATTTCCATCTTTTTGGGAAACATATCTGAGCTACATCGTTTTCAACAAAACCTCTAAAATATCATTTCAAACGGTAATCCGATATCCTTGGATGCGGTTTCTCAAGATGTTACTGTATCTAAAGCTAGTGTTGTTTAAATTTCGCTGTGTACATGAAGCAGTGTAATGAATAGTTCGCTTCTAGACCTAATTGGATGACTTTACCATGTAAAGGCTCATACTAACTTGTAGAACTGTGTCTAGTGCTCAAAATTTATCAGACTGGGAAACTTCATATTTTCATTTGACCAACTTCCACCTCCGTTGGTATGCTAAACTGATATTTCATCGGAAGCATCTAGTTAGAAACTGCACTAAGCCATGTTTTGACATTAAGCTTGCTGGCGCAAGGAAGACCATCTACTTTAAGCCCACCTGATTTTGGTCCCCCACCCCCCCCCCCCCCCAAAAAAAACCCCCCCGCCGGTCCGTTGATGTAGTAGTATGTCATCATAACATATTATTTTCGCCTCACCTTATCCTCTCTCTTCTGCACACCTGATATCCATTTGCCAATCCAGAAATCCTCCACTCTGGGGAACGATGAAGTATCTTGCTGAGAAAATTCCAAAGGACACTTCGAGCAAGGTGCGGATCAACAGGGATTTGTACTCTTATGAAAAGTAAGTTTTCTTTTTGTGGCTTTGCAGATATGATGATCTCACTTGGCTGCAGAATTGCTTATCTAAAAGTAGATTGCTAAAGCTCGATATTTGGTTTTGAGAGATGGCATGCTTTCCTTTGTATGTATATTGAATTTGGGTTGACATATTACAAGATAGCTTCTTGACTTGATGAGGTATAAATTTGTAATAGTACGGAAAAGCCTCGTTGATGCACCACCAACTAAACCAACCCCTTTGAACCAAACAGAAGAATTGAAAAAGACCAAATCATCCCCACAAAAAAGATCAAACCATCCCCATCCACTAAAAAATAACAATGCACAGTCATGACAACAAATTACAAAAATAGTTAATGCATGTTTTAAGCTTAATCAATCTCCAAGGTAGAGTTCGATACTTACTGCCCCAGTGTACCAACCGATGAAAATTTACTATGTCTAATTGATTTAATGAGATGCATGTCAATTAACCATGGTTAAAGTTCAGTTTCAAAAAATTAACCTTGGTTAAATGCTAAAAGTCTTGTGTGCAAACACATGTCATACATCTATTGGCTTCATGGAATTCGCATGTTGGAAAAATACTTAATACCTGAAGAGGATTGCTGCAGGATAATGGAGACAGCCCCAACACTGCCAGACTTTGCATTGGCTCTCAAACCTGATGAATATCAGCTTCCTCATGTGAATGCATCTTGGGATGATGAAACTTACAGGCAGGGGACAGTTTAACCCAAACAAGCTCAAAGGGTGACTTATTCTACTCATCAGATTTCAGAATCTGGAAAATCCAGGCTGGTCGAAAATGCAAGATGACTGTCGTCAGATTTCCAAGATATCCAACTCTTTCTATTCACTGAAGGTCCCCTCTTTGCTGCACCTCTAGTTGAATACAATCTCTATTTCTTCCAGTAAATTGAATCTCTATTTCCTTTTTCCTATCAGATGTATAGTCAACCCTGTGAGTGAGTTCTGTACAAGTCGCTTTGCTTTTGTTTGTAATCTTTGATTTACAGGAAAAGGGGTGTATTTCTTTGCCAGCCTGCCCAATAATTCCTAGTCCCACTTGTCCACCAACCTGAAACCAGAACAATCATTCAAGTTGTTTGATAGAAAATGCTTTTCTATAAGTTCTACAATTTGTGTCTATGAAGCTTATTAGCTAAAAAGAACCTATCTGCATCTGTATTTTTTTCAATTCCAATTTCTGACTTGTAAGTGTATAAAATGCGAACTGCTCAAACTATGCAAATGCTAGATTTATTTGGCAATGAGCCTTTAATGAAGGATACTTGAACTCTTGAAGAATTAGATTTTTTTAATCCTATGCTTGAAACTAGTGAAAGCAAGAGATGGGAATGGAAAGTAAATAGAGGGGAAAAGGAAGGGAAAGTTGAGAAATGTCATATTTCTTCCCTGTTAGATTTTCTTGGCAACGACTCTTAATGGAGAAAACTTGAGCTCTTGCAGAAATTAGAAAAAATTCATCCTATGCTTGGAACTAATGAAAACGAGAGATGGAAAAGGGGAACAGAAAGAGGGAGAAAGGAAGGGAGAGACGAGAAAGTCATTTTCTTCCCTATGTTTGGTGTGGGTGGGAACTGGGAAAAAAAGAGAGGGAAAGAATTTATGATTGTAAAGCAGTTCTCAAGTATCTATTCAGAACCTTTCCTCCTTCTCTTTGGTGCAAGTGAGCTCCAGTAGGGGGAGTAAGAAACTATGAGACTGAAATGTTGCATTTCAGTAATGCTGCTAAGTTGAATTACATCTTGAATATGAACCGTAAGAACTGTAATTATGACTTAAATTATGTTGAAACCACAAGAAATTGATTGGAAAAAAAAAGAAAAGAGGACTTTGCTGATTTGACATTAAAACCATAGTTTGACTAGTTTCTTCATTTCTCACAAATCACAGAATACTATAGCCGCTTAACCAGTGTTAATTACATAAACTGCTGTCCTTTAACTTTGTTATACCCTGTTGACTGGTGAGGTAAGGGGTGTGTGCGCATGGTAGGTATTGCTTCAAGGCGCACCCACCCCCGCAAAAAAAAAAAAAAAGAGAGAGAGAGAGAGAAAAAAGGAGGGAAAGGAAATAAAAGAAAGATATAAGAGGAAAAAAGTAACGAGTCAAAATTTATTTCCTTTCAATGGCACCGGTACTGCAACTCGTCAACTCTTTATGACTACAAAAATTGGTATGGTACAATGATTATAACTTCCACCATAATCTTAACAAGTTCTACAAAATCTACACAGTAAATGAAAGTTGAAAAAAGGGATTGCAGAAGCACCACGCTATTTGGTGATATTGCACCTTATGACCGATTCAGTTTTTATCAAGATATATTTAATAGTACACTTTTAAGGTCAAAAAATCAAAATTCAGCAGAGCCGGGTGTCCGAGGGAAAGGTATTGCATCTCTGATATTGTCTATTCCAGTCGCAAATTGCACAAGCCTTTCAAAGCCTAATCCAAATCCAGCATGAGGCACTACAGCATAAGAAAACGAAACGTCCAATCAAAATCTCACGCAGCCAAATTTAATTTAGCAACATGAATGTTGGATCAAGAATAAGGTGCATGCATTACAATGCAAAAATTATGACCGTCAAGCAAGAAAATGCCAAATTCATTTACAAATTCACCTACCTGAACCATAACGCCGCAGATCAAGATACCACCAAAAGCTTTCTTTGTTGAGGTTCATGTTATCCATACGTTCTTCCAGGTATTCAAGGCGTTCCTCCCTTTGACTTCCACCAATAAGTTCCCCAACCTGAAGAAGAAAACAACCTTGAGATATTGAGCTAGAAAAATATTATATGTCAGACCAATCCATTACTTCAACTGGTTCAACTTCATCAAACAAATGGAATACGCAGTCCTAAGTCACCTACAAACAACAATAAGCAGTCCAGCAGGCATCACTAAAGAAATTACATCAGTGGGTTTCTGGCAATCCAACCTCTAAGGCTTTGCTCGGAGTACAGATGCATACATGAGCATTTCATGCTATGAACAACATTATTGGTTTTCTGGCATGAATGCCTATCCCAAGATAAGGAGAAAAGAAAAGGAAGAAGGTATTCATGACATTTGATTATTGCGCGCACAGAACTACTAGTTAAACCTTTGTCAGGATTTACATCCACAGGGATTGACTTACTGAAAGGTTATAAATGTAGTATTCTATTGACCAGCATATAGAATGTATACACGCAAACAGTATGAAAATGCTCGTCTCCGCAAAAAAACAAGCCTTTAAATATAGGATTCTATGAATTTTAAGTTCCTAAATGATACAAATAGCTATGTGTAAAAGAGGTGGTTTAGCTGATTGATGTGAGATGTATATTAGTGCAAATGTATAAGAACTAATGGAAATATTGATTTGCTTTACATTAGTTCGACTTGTCCAAGAAAAAATAATCCATGACAACTAAAGAGTTGACTAAGTTTCTGGACTCTACCCGAGGTACCAACATATCCATGGCTGCGACAGTCTTTCCATCATCATTCTGCCGCATGTAAAATGCCTTGATATCCTGAAATTATGAAACACTGTCAATCATCTGAAATTTCCCCACAGCTTCAATAATAAATGCAGATAGGAAACTAAACCTTCGGATAGTCTCTAATAATTACAGGGCAACCACCAAAAGCCTCCTCGGTGATATATCGTTCATGCTCACTTTGCAAATCACATCCCCATTTCACCTACCAAATGCAGAAGCAGTCATTACCATTTAAGGAAAAGTAATAGAAGTGTGGATGGGGAGATTGACCAAAAACTGCATGTGAGAAAGCATGCAAATAAAGCACGCCTACCGGAAAATCAAACTTCTTTTTTGCTTTTAATAGAAGCTCAACGGCATCCGTGTAAGTCAACTGCACAAAGTTCTTCTCAGCAACATCCTGTGGGAGCATATGATCACAATGAGATCACCTATTAGGTGCACACTTCAGACCGCCAGGGTTGTGGAAAACACATCGAGTTCATAGAAATTCATACACTAAGTCTATTGATGATCCCTTTCTCAATCCAAGTGTTGAAAAAATCCATATCTTCTTTGCAATTCTCTAATACATATTTCACCTTACAAGAAGAGTTACGTCAATGCAAAAGTCTAGTTGTCAGAACAAAGTTATAAATATGCACTAAGGGACAAGAAGATGTGAAAGGTAACATACTACATACTGGAGATAGGCAGTAGCACAGGCCATGTCATCATCCAAGTCCGCAAAAGCCAGTTCTGGTTCAATCATCTTACACAATAAAACTCAGTGTCAACATTTTACTGGTTTCTGCCCACGTATAACAAAAAAAATATAAAAGTTCCACCACGTTTTACCAGTTGAAGTGTATAAGCTTACCCAGAATTCAGCTAAGTGTCTGGAAGTGTTGGAATTTTCTGCTCTGAATGTAGGGCCGAAGGTATAGATCTGGAGACAGATAGATGACACTGTTAGAATTTGAAAGAAATAAAGATAATCTGTGACCAAAAGATTAAGTTGGAAGTAGCATATGAAAGTTGAAACTGAAAAGTGAGGAAACTCTACATCGGAAAGAGCAGTAGCATATGTTTCACCATTGAGTTGCCCAGACACTGTTAAATATGCTCGTTTCCCGAAGAAGTCCTGCAACACAAAGATGCAATTTATAAGAACTAACTAGACAGTTATGAAAGGAATCCACCATCAAATGCATGCACCTATGAACTTCCAGAATTTAAAAAGTTCACGTTGCTTGTAATGATAGAAACAAACTTCAACAGCTAGCTGATAAAGTTCACTCTAAAATGGACAAAGCACCCTGGTTGTTGATTTGACTTACTTGTGACCAGTCAACAGAACCGGCTTCAGTAGTAGGAATAGCATTAACTGGTGACTCTCCACCTTCGTTGGAGTTCGGTATCTGTTAGGTAAACAAACATCTTACTCAAGCACGAGATATTTCATAAAAAAGAATATAAGCAAAGTATTGTTGGCATTTGAATGAATCAAAAAGAAATAGTCAAATCAATAGGTATAGTTTGCAAAGTTATATGCACGGAGCATGGACAAATTAATCAAGAAGAAAGAGGCCAAGATAAAATTGACCATAAGAAACTGTCTATAGCTAATCGAAAGCAAATAAAAGCAGGATTTATGCAAGACTACAAGTAGACTAAGCTTTGAGGCTTTGTATTAACAGTCTAAACAACAATTTGACAATGTAAAGTTAAATGATGTAGAATTTGGATCTTTCAACACATCATCCTCTTAGCCCCAACCAAGTTCAGAGCTTTCCTGTCTGTTTTTTTCCCTCCCTTTCTTAGTTCTTGGGAGAGGTGATGAATGTGAAGAGAGATGGGGTACAACACACAGAGTGCTTGGACACCAACTGGGAATTTGGGAAAAGACCTGATAGATGATGTAACATATTAAATCAACATTACATACCATTGTAGTCACGCAGAATTGCTCACCGGCTCCTTCACAATCAGAAGCAGTGATTATTGGACTTGAGACCCAAACAAAGCCATTTTCTTGGAAAAACTTGTGTGTAGCATAGGCCAAAGCATTCCTCACCCTCGAAACCTAAAAAGAAGCTGACATATCAAATTAGGGACAGTAAAAAATAAAAAAATCGACTTATAATAGAAGTTTGCATATCCATAGAAACAGAGAAATCTATTAAACACAGGAAATGCAATGGCTTCTAAGCATGCTGATTTTAACTCCCAAAGTATTTACATCCCATGGGAGATTTCACTAATCAACCCTTCACATTAAGTCTAATGCTGTTAATAGAAGAGAAATTACCCTTTCAAAATGCCAAACCTATTGGTTTCATTACCAACATCAATGCTACCCAGCTACCAGCTATTACCCTGTACTAGCTTCTCTACAAATGTTTGAGGGTTCCACGTAGTAGTAAGCCAATTATTTAACATTTCCACAAAAGTGGGGAAGAATTGGATTTGGACAAGGTAAGTTAATAGGTAAAATACAGAATCAGTATTACTTGCCTCAGAAAAGGACAACTGGACAAGAAGCTTGAAAATTTTAAGAACTAGAAGAATAGTTGCCCTATGTGATATACTTGCACAAGGTCTATTATAAATATTCTACAATCCCATTCCAAATCACTAGATATGTTTTTTTCTTGTCATTATTGGATCTGTGATCCAAATAAATCTTTACCTTTTTGGTACTTGTATGAGATCTGAAACTGATGGCTACACAAAAAGGGAATAAGGATGAAAGGGGCTGAATGCAAAAGGTAGTTCGGCTCTAGCATCCACTGATCAAAGGCTGCTGGGGACAAACATAAATTTAAACAGGAATGGATATAATAATAATGAAAAATGGGTGTAGAGTAAGTAATTATCTTTCTTTTTCTTTCTTAAAACATTAAAGGCTAAATAGCTAATTTTCCTCTAATAGGGAGTTGATTATAAGTATTTTAAAACAAAAGGATAAATAAAAAAAAAAAAAAAAAAAAAAAAACCTATATTATGGATCAAATAGGTACTTCATAATGACATGCAATAGCACCATTTTCCTACCAAACTACATGAATATTTTAAAACCTTCACAGAGAACAAAGTGCACTGCCCCAACTCATACCGCACCAAAAGTGTTCGTTCGAGGGCGAAGGTGAGCCTTTGTTCTCAAGAATTCTCTGCTGACCCTTTTCTTCTGGATGGGGAAAGAAGGATCACTTTTACCAACCTGCGAGAAAACCAACACGAGCAAGCCTAGTCACTAAATGACCAATGTCATAACATAAGCAACAAATAGATAAACATGAGAACTACATAAAACACTCCAAATTTCTGACTATAAACCCATGCTCTACGCTAAACTGTTGAATCTGTTCAGGGAGTTGATCTTATTCCGAGCTAGTATAAGGACGAATTTGGATCACCGTAACCATTCCCCCTCAACCTTCTCAATAACTATGTTCAACAAGCTATAAACAAATTGTTGGAATTGGCATGAGATTAGAGTAGTTATTAGCTAAGGGAAAAAGATTGCAGCAACATTAAAATTCTTGGTGAAGGATTCAAGTAGGCACGGAATTAACTGTATAACACACTGGTGGAGTCTCGAGGTCTGTTGGAAGACCATAAATGTCAACTAACTTCGAAAACATTTCAACAAGTAATGCACAATACACATGTTGTGATTTATAATGATAATGCAATACACAAATACAACATGAATAAGCTTATTTGGCAGCAGATATATATTTAGATGCATTTGTGTAGTTACTCTTGGCATTTTACAGTCTAGTTGCTTCTAATTTCCTCTTTTCAGAAACAACTAAGTCAAGGATTCCCCATCATAAGTAGATGCTCTTTAAGGTTTGTCATAAAAAAAAATAAGAACACCCTTAGAAGTAAAGGATGTTAAAGCACACTCGTAAGCATAAACACTGAACGTTTGATGAAATTGACAAAGTCCTTACCACTACAAGCTTCTGAACCTTCAACTCTATTTTCTGCTTTGATCCTTGACTGCTGACTACAGTACCTTCAATCCATACTGATGCACCAGTTGAAATTGAGCCATTCTCCACCTGTAAGATATGTATCGAACAAAGTAAACGAAAATTAGAGATGAAAGCAACAGGTCAACCAAATCACATGCCAAGTTGAAAGCCCCATGAGATCGAATCGAAGTCCATGTCTCCATGATTTTTCTTAAGTTAGGGAGAGACTGCTGAATATTAGGGAGAGACTGCTGAATATTGGAGCCTTAAATGTTATCTTCCCATATCAGAAGCATCTTCTTAAGAATAAAAGAGAAAGAAATGATCTTTAAAAGCTATTTATATCCCTTTTTTTTTTTTTTTTTTTTTTCATGATCGCAAGTTTTACGGGGTGCAATCTGGAACTAGCATACACAGAAATAATATTCAGAGTTTACAACAATAAGTAATCAGCACATGCATCCACAACTGTGCCCCGTCTTATCTTAGTGGAGAACCTGTAGAACCACATAAATCAAAATAGTACCGGGAAAACACATGCATGGCATCTTCTTAACCTGCTGCAAATCACATGAAAACTAAGAATTTCCAAGAATGGGTATCCAAGGGGCATAGCATGTGGTTTGACACCCACATAAAGCAATACAAAAGGGACTTTCTAAGTGTGTGCTTGTAGGCCATGCCCAATGTCCAAGTGTGAGTTAGCTAAATAGTACAATTCTTCAGAAGACCTTTCCTTCAACATTCAACTCATCAAGCTCCATACACCAAATTTCACGGGGACCAGTGAAAGAAATCACCTTTCCTGAGGACCAAACTGAACTTGTTTCGTTTCTTTTCAAATATAAAATCACATATACGTAACTCAGCAGACATCAAAATGTACCTCCAAATTTTTCATTAAATGGACCTCATGTACCTCCTAAATTTATGCACAAGAGCTTATAATAATAAGTAATCAGCACAATATATAGACCAATATACTTTCTAACAACACTAAGCTGGCTGGTCTCTTACTCAGTACAGCTAGAAACAGTTAATTGATAGCTCTACACACATATATATGGACAGAAAGACACAGTAAGTACCTGATCATAACCCTCAGCATCAGAACCCATAACACATTGCATATTTGAAAGACAAGAACCATCATTAACCTGCAAAATTAATCAAAACACAGCCAAATTACATATGTTAAAACATAAACAAAACAACTCCCAAAATTTCAAGCTAGTATGAGACATTACATCAATAAAGGTAACGCTGCTCTGAGCCCTAACCGTACGAACCCAACCTCTTACCACCAATGTCTCACCAAGCCTCTCCAAACCTTCATCAACCCCTCCCTTAATATCCGCAACCCTCAACCTTTTCCTAAATTCCTTAACTTGTTCATTTTTGACACCATCAAATTCGGGTTTTTCAAGTGCTTCTCCCGAGGAAACTAGAGAGCAGAAGCTTGGTTGACGGGGAATTGGAGTAGTGTGCAGCTTTTGAGGGTTTAAGAGTTTGATTGGGGAGCGATAATGAGTGAAGAAACGAAAGGCGTAAAGGGGTTTAAGGCGGAGAGTGGTGGCCGGAGACAGAACACCTGCCATTTTTGTGTGTTTTGAGCGAGTATTGCTGCCTTTGCTGCCACTGCCAATGGTTTTTTACTGCCCCATATCACCTCACAATACAACACCCGGTCTGGTGTTTTTTAATGATTTTTTATCGACTGATATTTTTAAAGATATTAATTTTTGGTTTTATTAAAGTAAATAAAGAAAAGATTATGACAAGAAAAGTCCCTTAACTTTTTCCACAAGCCAAATGTTAAATTTAATTAATATTTAGCAATAAAAAAAAGTTAGTTCACTAGACAAAGTTGATAAAATGTTTATAGAAAAAGTTTAAACCTTAAGAAAATTAAATTAAAAGTTGTTGTGCAGGTAATATGATAAATTTTTTTGACTAATTACTGGAAGGAATGAAATATTTTTACTCTTAATCAAGGTTTCAAATTCGAGCTATATGAACATGAAAATCCCTAACACAAAGTGTATTCTCCTTTTAACAAGCGCTATTTTTGTTTCAATTTCACAAATGTAATTTTACATTAAATATAAATTCAAATCATTTTATCAACTAGAGTTAGATATAGACTTCTCATATAGCAATATATATATATATATATATATTTTACAAGAATCAAACAAATAATGAGCCTATCATCTCCTAAATCATCTGTAGGTGAAAATATCACGGTAAGATAACACAATGATTCATTTTCATAAATCAAATAACAATTTCACATTTATACATGCTTTGAACTAATCCAATCTTAATGATTAAAATAATAACTAAGTTCACTCCTAAATAATTTTAATACAAAACTCAAACAAAGACCATTGATATGTCCTTTCAACTTTTTAAACCCTAGCTAAAACATTAGTAAATTATTAAAAAATATTTATAAATGGTTCTGGTAGAAATTTACTAGAATATAATAAAGTCATTGTAGTTCGATTTTTCTTTAAATACCAATTTAATTAAAATTTTGTTTATTTCCTTGAAAAGAATTAAATCAAATTAGCAAGTCAAATAGAATATGTTCCTTCTTTACATTGATTTGGCTTGGTTTTGCACTTGGTTCCATTGTACAATGGAAAGGGACGAAAGAGCAGTGGAAGAGGATAAAAGGAGATGTAAAGCCCTCAAACATCGAATTGAAGCCTTTACAACTACACCAAAATCCTCATGGAAAACTACCCTTTTGAGACTAATCAACTCTGAGCTCTCTTTCCTCAACCGCATTTCCCTCAACCCACCTGTCAATCTCAGCACCAACATTGGGTATCTCGAATCAGTTGTTCACATTCTTGAAAACCCATTAGTAACATCCATTTCACGGGTCTGCAAAAAAGTTCCACAACAGAGTGTTTATATTGATGTTATTTGCTCTTTTAATGGAAACCCTGTTTGGTTTATTGTATCTGATAGAAACCCCAAGTACATTTCTTGGGAGAAAACTAGGAATTGTAAGGGTTTAAAAAGCAAAATTCAAGAACTCTTGGTTGCTGTTTCAGAGGCTTCTGTTACAGTGAGGCCTTGTTCGATTATTCTTTTTTTCTCAAATGGACTTCAAAGTTGCATTCTTGAAAAGCTGAAAGATGAATTTGGAGCTAATACTGATCTGGGGTTTGGGTTTTGTGATTTTGATTGTGAGTTTTATGATGATGGGGATTGGGTAAGTGTATTAGGGAGGTCTTTTGAGAGAGCATGTGTCTTGGAAATAAAGGTTGGATCTTTTTCAGACTCTAGTAGAGAAGTAAAATTGCAGGATAAAGATGGAGAAACATTTACAGACTTTTCTGGGAGTATGGGAAAATTGCATAGTGGTGATGTGAGTAATGATGTAAATTTGGGTGATTCTTTCTGTGCTCTTGTCGGTGCGTTGAGGAGTTGGTCCGATTTAGATGTTGAAGAAGTTGAAATGGTTAATTTTGATACGACAGCACTGGTTGCTATAGTGTCTGGGATTAGTAATGGGGGTATTGATCGAATTCTGGCTACTCCGGAGAGTGAGTTGAGGAGTCGGTTCAAGGGAAATTATGAGTTTATGATTGCACAGGTGACACCTCTTCTCAGAACCCTCGTGTGTTTAAAATTTTGAGAGCTTTAATATCTATCTGTTAATTTTGGTTTTGTTAATATATTCGTTTGAGTCCTTTATAGTCCTAGTGACTCGTATGAACGAGCTAGTGGCTTTACAGCCTGAGATGACCTGTGTGACATTGGTTGTTGATTCAAAATATTTTGTTCAGAGAAAATGCACGTCAGTTGCCTCTATAGTGATTGATAACAAACCAATTCTCGTGCGACATGTTAAGGTTTGTAGGAACGTTGCCAGAGTTAACTTGTGTCACAGTAAATTGGATATAACTATATAGTATATTCTGCTTGAATTGATGGTTCACATATTAATTCTCACTGGAACATATAGAGATAACAAATTGCTAGTTTTGGTGCTTCTTGTTCTGGGGAAGTTAATAGTATGATTCATATGTTAAGCAGTAAAATCAGTACTGAGCTTGTATTTGAAGTACTTTTGTTTTCTCCCCTAAAGAAATCTCTTTATATACGATCCGTGGATACACATTAACTATCAGCTTAACCACTGTACTTCTGCATATGGCAACCATTGTAGTAATATTCTTTGGTTTATGTTGTACTTGGCTTCCACCAGGTGAATTCTGAAATGAAAAAGCCAATCCACATGGAACTGATGCCAGTAATATCGCGAAAGAGAGGCATAGTTTGTGAAAGTGTTTGTTCAGAATTTCAGGAGCTTGTTTCAATGTGTGGTGGGCCTAATGAGAAGTGTAGAGCAGAGCAATTTTTGACACGTCTTAGGTGAATATTTTATAAGTTTCATTATGTTTCTTACAGCAAGTTTTCGTTTCTACAACTTTATTGCAACAATCTTTACATTCAACGGTACATGCTACGTCAATCCCTCCCCCCTTTTTACCTCCAGAAAAGAAATAAGAAGAAAGATATGAATTGCTTTCCATCCTCTAATCTGACTTCTAAAATATCCTACAGGATTTATATCTATAATTACTTGATAACAGAAACAAGATAAAGTTGAAAAAGTTTTGTTCGTCTTGCTATATGACTTTCAGATTTTAGGTCCCAGTAAAATTTTATTGCTACTCTGCTGCATCATAAACATAATTCATATTCAGTATCTGTTATAGAATTTCCTGGCATGGTCCTTTTGTCATTCTATTACAACTGCTTAGGTCTTTTAAATCTGATGCCAAGAAGTAAAAATAACCTGAATCTCATGATGGTACTACCTCAGACCTGTTGGTCAAGAAAAAGTAGCTTTTATGCTTCGATAGTTTTATGAGAAACTACTCTTTGCCTTCTAGAGAGTTGCTCCCCTCACATGGTTCTTTCTCTTTCTTTCAATCGCTTAAGGGAAAGGGGTAATATTCATTGTAAATACACGAGTTCCTAGAAAATCTGTGTGGATAAACATATCAAATTTCATTCTTATTCAGACAGCAAGGATATTAATTTGAGGGCATAAATTGGAACAGTGGCAGTTTTTGTACAGGGCATAGATTTATGTGGACATTTAACTTTTCAAAAGGCACAGTTGGATATTTTTCATCTCCATGTTTCTTTTTTCTTAACTTTTAGTTTTCAGTTTTACTAGTAGCTTGAATTCCATATACTGATCATTTGATTAACTCAAACAGGATTGTTCCTGATTGTCCATCAGAGCGGCTAATGAGCCTTCCAACAACCAGAAAACTGGCTTTGAAAAACAAGGTGGCTTTTGGTACCGGTGATTATTGGCATGCTCCCACTATAACCGCAAACATGGCATTTGCCAGAGCTGTTTCACAGACAGGAATGTCCCTGTTTACCATAGAGCATAGACCACGAGCCTTGGTTGGTGATTAGTTCCCTTTGGCAGTGACATTTGAAAAAGAGATCTATATTGGCTTAATGCAACCTTAGCCTAGAATCACTGTCATCTGATGATTTTCTGTTAAAAGAGGTTGAGGTACCCATGCTTGACGCGTCATTTGGACTAAGAAATTGTGAAACTTGCTTGGCTACTACACCTGTATATATCAGACTAGCAGAAATGTTTTATGGGTTTTTGTGCAATTCATGACTTGCATGTTGCAGCTACTATGTTAGCTTGTATGATGTTTCTTAGATAATATGGGGCTTCAGTTATCTTAATATTATGCTATCTGCTAGGTGTACATAGGTCGGTTTTTCAATTACCAAACCAAGCTAAGCACATGAAGGATTCTCTGCAATAAATCACTTCGTATTAAAGCTGCATAACCAAGTATTAACCAACAGCCAATGTTTGGCTTATGAACATGAATAATGAAGATGTATGTATGTAATAGAATTCTCCTAATATCTATGGATAACATCTTCACTGACAAGAATAGAGATCTCACAAACAAAATAACAGAACTAAAAATCTAAAGTAAAGAACAAATATGAATACAATGCAGAAGCTTTTAGAGCTTCAACCCATACTTACAAGTACTGGCCTTTATCCGGACCAAACTATTAGCAGAGAGGCTATCGACAATCAGCAAGCAATCTCCCATTATCCTCACCTTTCTCAACTTGAGCTTCCCAAGTTTAACACTAACCGGAACTTCAATCTTAAGATCTAATGGGATTCTTCCGGTTTGTGTTGCCTCTTGAATTGCAGACATCAATGTATTACCATACTGTGATTGCCCAGTTAAGGCCACGTCAAGTACTGTTTTATTCTGATGACCTTGATAGAACTTGGGAATGGACCCTTTACAGAGCTCTGTGTTTTTGTACCACACACTCAAATGACTTCCTTTCTGATAATAGATTCCAATCTTCTTGTTGGGGTTCACAGCAGTGATTCTGACATTAAATCTTGCATAGAGGCTCATGTCGAAATTGAGCCTCAAATCTGATATTCTGAGGTTGTCTACAGAGTATTGAGGGATCTTTGGTTTGAAAACAAGGTAAAGAATACCAGCAATTGCTGCAATAATGATGATAAGGAGTATGATGAGGCTAATTGTCCAGCAAATGCATTTGCAACAGCAACTTCTCTTCTTAGTGGGTGGTCTTGGATACATTACAGGAGCGGTACGTCTGAATGGCTGGTTAATTGTTGGCTGCTGAAGCCGCGTTGGATCGCCTTTTTCTGATTTAAACGAGCCTCGAGGCACTAAAGGACGTGTCGGTGGTGGTGGTCGCGGTGCTTCCATGTCTACAACAGGATGAATCCTTTGATTTTCAGTCATTGGTTGTATATTGATAATAACTCAGTACGTTATTGTTTTTGATCAACAACTTACGAACTTCTCTGCCTATAAAATACAAGAAAGAACCTCTCTCACGTATTGTGCTGTATATGCTATATATAAGTAAGAATGCCACTATTTGTTATATATTTGAAGTTTACTTAATTAAATATCCCAAAAGAAGATGGAGGTAGGAAAACTTTTGGCCTCTTTCACCTAATAACAAGAAAAATGTTGAGAGGAGAAGCAAAGTGGGTCAGCTATATTAAGAGCTTTGATTATTTTCTGTTCTCACTGCCTTGATGACTCATTGCAGTATAAGTCATCAACTATAACTAGTATAGCTTCACGCTTTTAGTTGACCTACAAGTAATCAGCCTAAACAGCCACGTAATTATGAAGGTGGTACAATTGTTACATATATTAATTAATTTATAGAAAAATGGTTCAGACGTACTGATTAGCTTTGAGATCCTTAACGTGAAAGTAGTTAATGTTTAGTAGAATTATTTGCATGATGAGGTTAATAGCGACTGGGAAGTTGACTTTGGTTTTTTTTGACCAAACAGTTTACGTTCCAACTAGTTAAACTCGTGTTCTTTCTTAAATCGTGCTCATTTCCAACTTGTACGATTCTATATCATTCATAATTCATCCTAAGAAAGACCGGTTTGCAAGAAAGATTAAAAAAAAAAAGTTAAATTATGCAGATAAACTAGGACTAACACTTAACACAATATTTAAGAACATGACCGTCTCTAAACATTAAAATTCTTGTTACTCTTACAAAACTATTTACAAAAAGCATCACTTTTCCAGCTTCATAACCTACAGAAAATAGTCAGAACCCTGCCAACCTCTAGCCTAACAAAGGAAAGGGGAAAGGAAATAGAGAAAAAGGGCTGGAACAAACCAAAAAGAGGATGGCAAAGGGCTCTCAAAATTAAGAGCACGGGTTAGCCTTGAATACTAATTTCAAACATTACAATCAGATGAACGGTATCTTTTACCCCTACGCTAACAGATTACTCGGAGCAGTTACCATCTCCAGATTCTGCAGAACAAAGTAACACACATTAGGTAAGTGAAACTGAGTCCTTAACAACCAAAGTCATCTCTCATATAGGCCCATACCATGTATAGCTTCCATGTTGTCTTCCTTGAAAACACCGAGAGGAGAGCCGTGGACAGATAGAAGCATTTCCCCAGGCTTAGGCAACCTTAAAGTTTTGGGAGTCATCCCAACAGACAGTCTGTTATTACTTGCCTGTAGCCAGAAATAATATTACTCTCGATATTGCCTTTAGCACAAATACTCGTGAAGACATCAACAAGAAACTTGTGCTGATGCAACTTTGGAAAAAAATTAGTTTCATTAAAAAATCGCTTCATTGAACCATCATACGCTTACATACAGTAATGCCACTAGTTCCACAACAATGTTCCTAAAGCATTAATCAACTGAACATTATGAAGTTTAGTTATATATAGGAAGAGAGTACCAAGAGGTGCAGTCATCCAGACAGAGATATAAACAAGGAAGGAGAAACAACGCTTCATACTTCAGGGTTTATGTGTTAATGAAATATTTGCCAATCCTACATCCCCCTAGTTAGATGTTTTTAAGGAACGAAATGAATAAAAATCAAACAAGTAATAGCAACAAACCACACAAACATTATATTGTAGCTACGTACACCAGGTGTCTGAAGAGTATCCGGCAGATCAAGCATTTGGGTGTCAGATGGCTCGTCCAAGACCTTCAGAAAAAGGAAAAAAATGGCAAAATAAGGAACAAAGA
Organism: Lycium ferocissimum; assembly: GCF_029784015.1. Classification (NCBI taxonomy): domain Eukaryota; kingdom Viridiplantae; phylum Streptophyta; class Magnoliopsida; order Solanales; family Solanaceae; genus Lycium; species Lycium ferocissimum. The sequence goes on along the minus strand of NC_081346.1, from coordinate 13,950,438 downwards.
AGAATAAGCAAGTGTTGATATCATCGCGAGGGCACATTAATTGCTCAATCAAAATAAGCATGAAGAAAGGTCAACAACCACACACTTCTAGAGCTACGTGATGAGCCAGTGCAAAGACATAAATGAGTTTATACCCCGTCCCCACAAAAAGAGGTAAAAAACAAAACTGAAACACAAATAGATTAGTTGTAAAGAAGACTTTCAGAGCTACCAACTAAATGTTTCTTACTTCCAAATCTTAAATGCAAAAATTTAGCCATACAGCCAAAAAAGGATCATCATGCAGCCTAAATAACTTAAAATGTGGTATTGCAACATGAATTTCACCATAACATAAACTGCAGGAAATAGTAGATTTAAGTGCAATAGAACATACAAATCCCTTGATCTGGAGGTTTTCGACACCACAGAGGGTTGTTTTAACTGCCAAAATGTAAATAAATTAAGTCAGAAAAATAAAAATTTAGTATCTAGCATTTTCATATAAGGATGAGCAAAAAGAGATTTACAGATACCAGATTTATTTGAGAATTCAAAACCACCAAATGACGGCATGGCACTGGAGCAATCAGGGTACGCCATGGACAGGTTATGAAGAAGAGAAGCATGTAGATTCCGTCCGTCAAACTGCTCCATGCTTAAATTGACATCGTTGTCTTTCCACTGCACTTCATACTGACCATTTTTCTTATTGCTTACAATAGCCAGGTTTGGAAAATTTTCCTCAAAAAATTGCATGACCGGAACTTGCAGCTGTTCATTACTAAATTTAGATCGCAGCAATCGCAACATATTTCGTAGGTGTTCAATCTCCACATCACGAATAGCCCTGACAGCAGCACTTTGACCTTCAGCTGAAAAGAGATAGTGACAATAAGGTGAATGACGTATTCACGGAGATTCAATCATGATTGTAATGTGAAAATCAAAATTCATCAGGAACAACATGTTTAAGAACTTCATATTACATTCTTTTGGATATCATTTGATTGTCCGAGTAATTAGTTGGGGAAACCAAGAAGAAGTGTAAATTAAGTGCTGCTGAAGTTGAAATAAACTTGGAAGAGTGACACTATTAACTTTTTATCTACTTTCTTCTCACTTCAAAAATTCCTACTCAAACAGACGGTAGAATTTTTTTTCCTTCTACATTTAACTTTCCTTGTGAAATGCATCTTCGATCTCCATAGCCTTGTTTTACAATTCAAAGAGTATCATATAAATGGAAGGTATTAGACCTAGCAAATTGATATTTTTACCTCTCTTCAGGTTGCAGGATAAAGATAAAACCGAAAATAGGTCACACAGAGAACTTATATCGTACATCAACACCAAAAAATAGAAGAGAATGTATCTTTTGAAATATAGCTTCATGCATATGAAGTGCAACCAAGCAAAACAAAATTTCCGGCTTCAAGATTTCTGCACCCCGATCAATGTATGCAACTGTTGTCCTTGTGCTGTTTCCTCTTACTATATTTTGTTTTTCAATAAACAGCATACTTTTTCTTTCAAATGTTAAAACGAACTAACATTTTCACAATAAAAAAAGATACCTTCTTGCTTGAATATATCATCTTCCTTTTCCACTTTATGTTCTTCTTCATCTGCATCCTTTACAACTTCACTTGTTTTGCGAGGTCTTCCTCTCCGTCTTGGCATGGAGCTATATAAGTTCTCTGAAAACATTTTTCTCACAACTTGTACTAGATATCGTGCATATACTATGTTGTATGTGTAATTTTTATAATTAGAAAAACATATTTAACCAAGGCAGACTGCAAAGAGAATGATGTAACTAACCCTATTCTTGAGTTATTAGCTAGTAACTCATCTTGCTTTGTCTTGGTAGTAGATTAAAAATATAACGTACTTCCACCAGTTTCCTTGGCACAATGTCACTCCTGAGGATTATTTGTTTCATACTTATTAAGTGGGTGGAATTGCTATGGAGGCATAAGAGGAGATTATACATCTCTCTTTATAAAGTACTTCCAACAGTTCTATATTTCTCTTTTATTAATGGGATAGGAGATGAATATTCACCCTTAACCGTAAAAAAAGAAGATGATGCATTTACGCTATTTGTAGCAATAAAAATAAATAGAAAACATAAAGATAAATCTCATCGTTAATCCATTCAAAGCTACGCATTTTTCATTCATTGAAGAAACATCTCACATTTGTACTCGGTACAGTCCCTTCTCTGAGATTCATACTCTATAGTTGAAATAATATTAAATTATTTAGAGATACATGCTGTCTAAGTGGATAGTCTAATACTACAATTCTTTGCCAAAAGCTTACATGAAGAATCTGGAAAAAATGAGTTGAAGTTAATTGAGCTACAACTCCGCAGTAGGATAAATATTCATCTTTTACAGCACTTTGCTCACAATTCGAGAAAGTTTTCAGAAATTGACGAATAATACACAAAGGCAAAAGAATAGAGCCAATAAAGCAAGTAAGAGGGCGTATTAACATGTAAATATTACCAAGACACATAACATTCATTAGCCAATATAAAAATCAGGTAAGAAAGGAATTAGGGTTCTACTTTCATGAGAGGCAGAAACGTATTACAATTTTAAGACAGTGGCACACTGTGCACAATATGATGTGAGATGAAGGCGAAATCAGTAATTAATGAGTTAAGATTTTTTGACATACACATATAATAATTCGAGGCACGGGCAGTGCACTTGTATAAAAGAGTTCAGAGAACTTACATCTCAATTTTTTCCTGAACAGAGAGAGCGACGAGTTCAAACCGGACGGAAAATGGTGTCAACTGTCAAAACTTGGCGGAAGAATATTCCGGCGTAATTTCAAAATTGGGCTCGCACTCAGGTTAGTTTTTCAAATTAGATTCGGAAATTTTAAGGACCCGTTTGGTACAATTATTCACTTCATTTGAAATTTTTGAAGATAGAGTTGTATTTGGTTATAAAAGAGATAAATATATCTGATCTTAGTAGGTATTTTAGAAGAAGAAAAAACTCAACCAAACAAACTATATGCTTGCTCTGTTTCAATTTATGTGAACCTATTTTTTTTTTTAATTCGTGCCAAAATGAATAACCTTTTTTTTAATTTGAAAATAAATTAACTTTATGAAATGATTTATAGCCACACAAATATTCAAGACTTATTTTGAAAGACAAGTTTTAAAAATCATCACTATTTCTTAAATATCGTGTCTAATCAAATGAGTTCACATAAATTGAAACGGAGAGAGTATAAAAAATTTATGACCATAACAACATACTTTTATAGAGATCTTTAACTACTTTGTACACTTCTAGGCATAAAAATTGTATGCACATCATGTCGCTCGCTTGAATTTTTTATTCTTTATATCGAAGTTGCTTGGGAATGATTTATTTATTGTTTTAACTATTAATGTTAGGTAAATTTAAAAACATAAATTATCATATCTGTGAACTTTTTCACACACACACACACACACATATATATATATATATATATATATATATATATATATATGCTCCAATAGATTATAAGTTAATCAATTTGTTGGATTCTAACTCATATACAACACAAGAAAATTTATGTCTGTAAATCTTAATAGATTGAATGAATTAAATTTTATTTCATGTGGGGGGAAAAACAGAACAAAGAACTGAGTTAAATGATTTGCACATTTAAAAAAAGGAGAAATTGAGTTTAGTTTTGATTTGGTTTGATCGACTCTGTTCAATCCAGATTAGGACAAGTTGAACAGACCTTTGGCCACGGAACAAAATTACCACCAACTCACTACGGCACATTTCCCTAAAAACAAAAATGATAAGCAGCTAACTGAAGAAAAAGAAAGAAACATAGGCAGCTAACTGTCTCTTACACACCAATTAATCATATCTCAATGTCACTGAAAAATACAGGCAATTGAAACACATCCTCAGTAGCTTCAACTTCCCTTATTTCTAAGTTATACGAAACAACACACTGATTAGCCATAATTTTCCCAACTTTTATCCGATTTTGAGTTGTAAATGAACAATAATCTTCAAGTTAAAGCCAAAATAAATGTACATCTAGCAAAAATGCAAGCAAGTGATCTAAAGACTGTAATCTGGTCAAGGTACAATATCACCAATATGACACATGTAAAATTAATTACGGAACAGATGGGGAGCGACATTCGAGGCCATTGTAAATACATAGCACAAACTATTCGGAGCCAGTAGGGTCCCCCAGACAAGCTAGGGCATGTACCACCATCTTGATGAACGGCGTATGCAGTCCCCTCCGGACAGACAGTCTCCCTTACATGTTCGATTAATAAGGGGTGGCAGGATGAAATGCAGAAATAATATCAGAAGAAAAAGCGAGCATTCCACTCATAAGAAATAGGGCACTCCTGTCCTGGGCCCTCTCATCTGATTGTTTTCTTCAGTTTCAGAGAAGAACTTTACCTCTCTCTCCTGATAAAACCATACAAAAATTAGAAAAGAAAGTAGCAACGAAATAAAGAGAGCTAACACGCCACAACTATAAATGCCAAGTAAAGCGGGATTAGAGAGAGAGAGAGAGCAGTAACAATACATTCCAAAATGTTGGAGCCTATAGGACAAGTCGACACAGCAATTGCTTAATATGCTTCATTTTCCTTCATCTTAAAAGTTTCATTTCCATCGTTAACACAAACAAAATGCTTCAGGCATCAAACTCTTGTATGTGTACAAGTCCTAGGATGAATTACGCTTTCTATGGGATTAGCAGCATTGAATTAAGAATTTCCACCTTGCTTTGGGGCTTAAATGGGTTCACTACCCCTTTGCCAAATCAACTTCACTGAAAGAGTTAGCCCAAGCAATTCCTCTACCTCCTCCCCTAATGTTACCTTAGATTTTAGACCACTACTGGATTTCTTGCTTAAAAAGAGAGAGAGAGAGAGACACCAACTCTAACGAAGAAGTAAAAGAGGTTTTTTTTTTTTTTTTTTTTTTAAGTAAAAGAGTTGGAAATTACAACATCTTTTATGCAAGGCTGCTTGCCATGATTGGTTGGGACTCTCTTTGTTTAAGAATAATCAAGTTTTCCCAAAAAATCTACTAAATGAGATATATGCCCAAGATAACTCTGATCTTTCCTTTCTATGAAGCCAAATGTGAACTTATGCCTACTGATTTATCTTTTTTTTTTTTTTTTTTTTTTTTTTGGTTGAGAAAAGAGCTTATACGTATATTGATCTTATTCCAAAAGAGTTGATGGGAGCCAACATATTCATAGCAGTAGATGAAGAGGAAGAAATCCTTGCGCTCTTCCGGCTAAGATGCTGACATTTCTGTGGCAAGACTACTAATGATAGGGAAGCCTCAACCTTTCCCTGCTCTACCTTTGAACACACATGGAGATTGAATAAAATCACTTTATGCACTGAGGCAAGATCTCTATATGTTACCTACGAGATCAAGTCCCTTAGGAGATTATAAAGGCATAATTCTCAAAGAAATTGACACAAAAAAGGTAGAAGCGAGAATTAGGAAAGGAATGAACCATCAACGCAAATAGAAGACAAGAAGTGGAAAGAGGATCAACTCATGGCTTAGCTTTTCCTTTGGTACATTCTTTAGCAAGTTTTTAAATCCAACATTCCCATTTCACCCTTAAGGACACTTTCTCGTAGGAATGACATGGCATGTTTGTGGCCGATTCAAAGGATACTTTTGGTATGTCATGCACACCTTTGGTATAAGACCATGAGATTCAAAAGTCTTCTTCATATTCTTAAACTTGTGACTAATCAAACTAAGACACAGTAATAGGTTTTTCCTAATATCAGGATGAGGCATTGTGTCCTAGACACAAAAGTCCTCCTGTGCTTGGAGGACTTACTGTACACATAAGAACACACGTCCACATGAATAGGTCAAATCGTATGAGATAAATTAGAAGGACACAACTGTCATAGCAAAACGATAAGCAGAGCATTAAGCAACAAAAAGGGCATCGCTAAGGAATCCTGAAATTCAAACGGGCTAACTAGTAGAAGGTAAATGATACGTGAAAATGATAGCAATACTACCATATTCTCATTGAAGCTCAATATTGAAGCAACATTTCCACATCGGTAACAGTAGTTGGGAGCAGACCACACCTGCATGGTATAAAAGGCAATGGTGACACAGTTTCATTATATGATACAAATCAGATGACCGACGCAATAAAGAATAGGTTACTCACTGTCACCAGTCCTTTATCCTGAAACATGTACTTCAAACCTTCCTGGACAAGCTGGTGAGCCCGGCAAACTAGATCTAGTTTATTAATGTGATTAAACTGCAAACCATGCGCAAAATTATTATTTGAAACAATAATCACAATTATATAATTGACATCTTAAGCTTACCATACCTCAGAGGTAACCCTGGATCCAAAAAGCCAACCTGCTCCTCGAGGACTTACTGCCCACGTTTCAATATCTTCTGGGTCACTCCACATAAGGTCGCAGAAAGGCCCTTCATGGGGAATTTCACAATTACGTTCAATGACTCTGATCTGCCAGATCATTAACAAAGAAAGAACAAACATTAGTTCTAGATTTGCCCACATTTTGAATATAGAAGAAATAAAATGATAATTGAGAAAAAAATAAAGTTAGAATTTTTTTTAATTAAAAGCATGGATATCAGCACAATCAATTCCAATGAAATGATGAATCCTCAAGTACGAAGTACCAGAGGATAAGGAGCTCATAGAATCTCAGATACAATGTTGTGAGATATTAAATCACATAACAAAAGCAACTTGCAAGACTCCACCAATTTGCAACATATAAATACACGACTACATTGGAGCTGGTTTGTAGTAAAAAAGGGTTGATTTCTTTCTAATTTTTTTATCAAGCTTTAATGACATTACTCAGGGTTGATTTCTTTCTAGTACAGTGAAGATACATCGAATTCATGCACTTGAATAATTTAAAGCTTGTTACAACAAGGCAGAAGCAGAACCACAAAAACATCTAAGTCCAAGCAACAGACCTGATCAATAGTTCTAACATCAGGAGAAAGTCCACCATGGACACATAATACCTGTAAGGGAAGAAACACAAACATTAATATGATTGAGAAAATATGCCAAGTGATTAATTTTTATCTCGAGTGCTAGAACATACTGTTCCGTCTATTATTGCCGAGAGAGTAAGATAGTCAAAAACATCAGTGCAGTACCGCCAAGCATTCGCATTTCCATACTTCCGTTGGCATTCATCATAGAATCCATAGACCTATTATAACACGTAAAATGTAAAGCTAATCAGAAAATAGAACATCTAGGAAATGCTTCTTTCACGTAGCAAGCATGTACCTTCACTACGAGGGAAATACGTCCCCCCGAAGTTGAATTGGGAAGAACAAAACCATAGGCAGCAGTATTAAGTGGGGGTAACACCACAACAGCAATGATAAAGAAACCTTGAACTAGAATTCAAATAATAAAAAAATTACACTCTTTAAGTGCTATATGTGCAAACTTGATAATCCACTTGTATGTCCCCTTAATCACAAAGATAACCAGAAATGTGAATTGAGAAATCTTTTTTGAAGCACAGACCGAAACACCAGTTGCTCTTTGCACCTACCCATCCTCAAGGACCTTAGTGTCACTTGAAAGGTGGGATCCAAAATAGCACAAGAACTGGCTAATAATGTGGGGACAAGTAATCATTAGAAGAACACAACTACGAAAAATTTAGAAACACATTGTCCAGGCACCATTTATATGAGGAAGAAAAACCCTCACGAAGCACGATTACAGCCCAGGATCTCTCAAATGGTTAAAGAAGCGCCACAATGACAGGAAAATCAATTTCTTCCTCAAGAAAAAAAAATTGAGAGAGAGAGAGAGGGGCAAAGGGGGCAAGTATGAGGTAAAAAATCTTGACCATATCTATGTGACCCAGCATCTATCACCTAAACTTCACATGTAGGCATCATAAATTTAAGGGACAGTATCCATTACCTGTGTTAGTTGCCTGCTCTCGTGATTTCCACGTAACAGAGTAATGTTGGCTGGGTATCTGATAACACGTAAAGACCAGGAAAGATAGATAATTAACAATGATTGTTATTTCACCTTTTTAACAAAGAAAGCTCCAGAGATTAAGCAACACGAGCATTTGGTTAACTGAAGCAGCAGATATAATATGAATCTGAATCAACCTTGAACATGAGGTAACAACTTCATACAAAGTAGATAGATAAAGAAGGGGAACTATCAGAACATTTGGGCAAAAACATGAATATAGTAAACTAGTTTCTTCAGAGTTTTCTTGGACTTGACAAATGGTATTCAGTCTTTTTATTTTTTGTAAGTGAAAGAAAAGACATGAATGTTACAAGGTTCACAGGCATAGCATTATTTTCGAGCTAAAGCTTCAAACTGACAGTAATAGAGCCATGCCTTTTCTAATTTAGCTTTTCTAACAAATACCAGTCAACAAAAAAGCCTATTGACTGGTGCAGAAAAGAAAGATGAACCAACTATGAACAAGTAATATCAAATTGCATTCGAATGTTTCATTCCATACCTTGCTTTAAGGAGCAACAAAATTGTAAAAACTTCTAGACTATTGTATCCACGGTCAACAAAATCTCCCTGGTCAAAACCAAAAAAAAAAAAAAAAAAAAATCTTACAATATGATGACTTAACCATAGTAGTGGCTGGAAGGTCGTGAATAACCCATCCATAAAAATCCATATCTAGTGTAGGTTTACCATGAAAATGTAATTCGTGTCAGGTACATGACCTCCAGTCTGGAAGAGTTTCATTAGGTCATGAAACTGGCCATGGATGTCTCCACAAACAGTAACTGGACTATTAACGGGCTGCACATTTGACTCCTCTATCAGGATTTCCTTAACCTGGATAAGAGTACCATATTAACATGTTTTAGTCCCAAACAAAGGGTCATAGCGAGTTCTCAAGGACAATAACATCTGATGCTCGAGATAAAAACATCTGCCTGGTTTTGACTTATCAATGCTATAAAATATCATCAGTACAACTATTAGGCAGGTAGAAGGTACCAAACTGATATAACCTCAAGTTAATAGTCACAAATGCAATCAGAATATTTTCCTGTGAACAATGCACATATAAGCAGAAATATTAGAAATCCTCTTTCTGCAATGAACCATACATCAGAATATATCCTTCCAATTTTTTTTCACTCTAGCAGCACAAAATAGCCAAAAAAAAAAAAAAAAAAAAAAAAAAGGCTAGACATTACAATTCAGAAGCCTTATCAGGATTTGTGTTGATGACTGAGAAATCCGTCAGGGGCCAACCCTAGCCTTCGAAAATCAGGGATAATGGGCTCACCCCTCTACCCTTCTCCACTTAAATACCAGGCTTAGTTCGCATGGCATAGAGCTTGAACTTGTGACCTGAGTTCAAGCCCCTCAACCTTTTCCACTTGAACTAAGCCCTGGGGGAGAAGCCTTATCAGAAATATGCAAGAGATGAAACTAAACAACCTATAAATCAAATATCACATGATGTTAACGAAGAAGCCAACTTTCTTTGCAAATAGAGAACTGAATCAAATAGATGAGCAAAAATAAAACTAGCAGTGTGACCTATTTTATACGACCAATCACCTGCAACCAACCACCAACACAAGCAAAAAGCTTCCATGTAATCCAATACCTCCAGCTACAACAACTTTTTTCTTAACCCTTAAGCCCTTGTTAAAGCTAAATTTTCTTTTCCACAGCAGAGATATAAATCAAAATCGTGAAACTGAATGTGGTAAACATATATTGCCTTTTAAATTTAATTGCCGCATTAAATTCTTTAGGTTTTGGGATTAACATGGAATTGTACAAAAGCGAAGGTACTTATCAATAGAAGTTACTACTTGAAAGAGGGAAACAACCCCATGTTCCTGCACAAAAGCGTGGAGTCAATAAGCTAGACACAATTCAGTTGCAGAAGAAGGGGAAAATGGTAGAAGTGGCCCCAGAGAAATACTGAAGATGATAACCCTGGCTATCCAAAACTAGATCCACTCTGACTTCCCCCCAACTGTCTTAGGGACGATTGTTAGCTTATATCATCATCATCATGAGGCCACAAAATTTAGCCACTATCATTGACCACCCATATTTATCTCGGCTATGCAAGAAAAGGAGAAATACTTAGCCACTCTACAGTTTAAACCAAGAAACCTAACCAACTGTGAGCTAAAAACAAAGCATTGTTCTTTAGAAATTAACGGAGCCCGTCTTGTCAAAGTGCAACCAACTAATTATACCCAAACAATTGTAGACATTGCAAGTAATACTATCAGTTAACAATTAAAAAAAAAAACTTGGATATGATACATGCAACAAATGAGGATTCCTTAAAATGGGAATGTAAACTATCTCTAGAACCCAGCGGAGGGAACTTGGATACGAGCAAAAAGCACCCACATTAAAATATATCAATTCGTAATCAATCAAATAAACATACGGCCCTATCAAAGTTAGGGTTTTAATTCAACTAAACCCAATATTATTTTCAGGCAAACAAACAAACCCTAGACAATCAAAGGAGTTTAGAGTAAGAAAAAAAACATTACATATTCACAAAGGAGCTGAAGCTGATCCTCAGCCAAGTGTTGCCCCTCTTTCACCTTCGTTATCCACTGATCCAAATCCATTGCCCCCCGTTTTTTTTATAAATCTAATAATGCACTCCCAATTAACTATACTAATTCTTAGTTTCTGAGTACAATAATTTAGTCTTTACAGTGAGTTGAATCTCTCTCTATCAGAATCCGCCGGAAAATATAATGAAGAGAGAGAGAGTGATGGGTATTGGAATCTGCCTTCAGATTCACTGGATTTTGAAACCCTGCCAATACTCCAGATTTTACTAACGCCAATTAACCATAAAGACTCTTTTGCCCTTTCACTCCTAACCCCAATTTGGAAATTCTCACGGAAAGAAAGAACGAAAATACAAAAACAATGCAAGTGCTTACGACATTCTAACTCCCTCCCATATTAGTTGATGAAGTTACTTAAAATATTTGTACCAAACTACTTCCTGCGGTTCAAAATAATTGTTTGAACATACCCTTTACGAAAATGGTAACTTCTAAGGAAAACAGGCATCAGACTAAACTATACTTAGTTTATAAAGACTCTTGATTATTTATTGTCTTGAGTAAATAAGGATAAATTTGAAAAAATAAAGTTAATTCATTCTTGATTATGTAAGTGGACATTTATTTTGAATCAAAATAAAAAGGCTAAGCGGACACTAATTTTGAATTGGAAGAAGTATTTGTTATTTTACAAAATTTGGATTTCGTTAATTAATTTTATCTTATTTTACCCGTAATTTTATTTATTCTTAGAAGTAACAAATATTAAGGATAATATACATTGGATTTGCTACAACCGCCCGGCGAAGTGAAAAAATCTAAATTTAAGGAATTTATTATACATTTGAAGTCCTAAGATTAAGTTAAGATTATTATCACAATTTTATTCAATGTGGGGGTTGATTTTGAGAAAATAAGATCTCTTGCCCTCTTATAATTTGAATAGAAGAAAATGAATTTTTTTAGATCTCTTATGTGTAAAAAATGAATATCTCTTATAAAAAGGGTCATAAAACTAAAAAAGAAAAGAAAATTGTAAATGACCAAAAAAGACATTTCACCCTTTAATTTAAATTGGCAAACGCTATTTCGGTAAGCCTTCGTGCTTCTTGATATACTCGACTAATTTTTGGTACATGTATTGTACGTAAATCTTCAGTCAACATAATGCTTAAATATAAAAAATTAGATATCAATTGAACGTGGAAAAATCAATCTAATTAAGTTAGTCCGATGTTCTATTCCTTTGGTTGCTCTGCCTCGTAACTTTGTTCTCTATATTGATAGCTCTCTTACAAAATGCAACACATATTCCTGGGGCCTCCAATAAATAACGCCTAAATATCTTTGAGGAATTAGGCAATAGCCTTTGGAAGTAAATGTGTAATAGTTTCACTCGAAAAGACTTTGCATGTGTTGTTATGTTAACGTGTTCCCTCATTTTTAAACTAACAGATCTTGACTATGTTAGAATAAGTTAATACTCCATTTTCTTTTTAGAACCTAGCAATATTAATATATGAATTACTGATAGTATATTACAGTAATTCTCTCAACGACGAAGCGGTTTACCTCAATTAGGTAAAATTTTCACTGTGAATGATGCTTAAAACGTTTCTATGTTGTAATGTAGATTTTATAATATACAGTTTGAGTAAAAACCCTATGTCATGTAACATTGGAGTATTATTTTCCACCACCCAATTAAAACAGAGAAAGTTTTCTTTCTTTTCGTACAAGTTACTAGTATCCCTTTTTTAGGAACCTAGTTTTCGTACTCAAGGAGGACCCGAAACTTTTTTAACCTAAAAAATAACTTTTGAAATCAAATAAAAAAAAAAAAAACCAAACTAGGCTTCACGCACAGATTGACCAAACTGTAACTTTTTGAGTTTAGTCCTTTCACGCACAGAATCTGTGCTTGAAAGAGGGTACTTTTTTATTTTTCCTTTTTTTTAAGCTATCAAAATCACGTTTTTTTCATACTTTAGGCAAAGATCAGTCATGTTTCAAAACCCCGAAATATCAATATTTTATATAGAACTCAATATATTTTTTTGCGTACAATAACGCTTGTACTCATTACATCAAGTATACCTAAACGTTTGGATCGTCATTTTAGGGGTTGTAAAGTGCCCCAAAGTAAGTTTTGTTTGCTTGGAAACTTGTCATCTTTAGATCTAACTATTATATTTTATAGGATTTTGATTTAAGTGTTTTGAAATAAAAATATTATATTAAAAAATAATTCATCCAATACGAGATATTCAATCAAGGTATAATATATCTCATTCAATGCTCCCACCAAGGTTTGATCCCATGTTGTTGGCATAAAAAAGAAGTAAGTAAAAAAGAGAGGCTAAACCACCAAGCCAAATTGGTGAAAGCATCAAAGTAGACACTTTTTATTTTTTATAATGTTCACTAATGCTATCTAACTCGTTTTCATAAATTGAATTTTGAACCTCGAAATCGACATTCAAAACATCATTACCACGGGATTAGCATCTCGAAATAGATTTATTATCATTAGATTTTTACTAAAGAATGAAATTTTTGCACAAATTTGGGGCAAAATTCAAATTGAATGGGATAACGGGCTTTTTTGGAAAATCGGCTCAGCCAAACCTCCTTGCGGCTGTTTGTCCGCGTAGATCTCGAAAAAATACCCCAGGTCAAAAAAAAATCGCGTAAATCGGACATCCGAGCGCAAAGTTATGACCATTTAAAGTTTCGATAATTTACAACTAGTTTTCTACCTAAGCCCCTGTCCTTATTTTTTATTTACGTGAGTGAAGAGGCATATGTATACTTGATGTAATGAGCCATTATTATTGTACGCTAAAAAAAATATTAAGTTCTGTATAAAATATTTATATTCCGACGTTTTAAAACGTGACTAATCTTTGGTCAAAATACGAAAAGAAAACTTAAAGATAACAAGTTTCCAGACTTACTTCGAGATACTTTACAACCCCTAAAACGACGATCCAAACATATATGTATACTTGATGTAATGAGCCGACATTATTTTACGCTAAAAAAAATATGATGTTTTATATAAAATATTTATATTCCGGTATTTTGAAACGTGACTAATCTTCTGTCAAAGTACGGAAAAAAACTTAATTTTGAGTTTGATTTCCAAAAAACAAAGATGACAAGTTTCCAAGCAAACAAAACTTACTTCGGGGCACCCTACAACCCCTAAAACGACGATCCAAATGTTTAGGTATACTTGATGTAATAGCCGAGCGTTATTGTACGCAAAAAAATATATTAAGTTCTATATAAAATATTGATATTTCGGGGTTTTGAAACACGACTAATCTTTACCCAAAGTATGAAAAAAATGTGATTTTGATAGCTTAAAAAAAGGGAGAAAAAAAAAAAGTACCCCCTTTCACGCACAGATTCTGTGCGTGAAAGGACCAAACTCAAAAAGTTACAGTTTGGTCCTTTCACGCACAGAATCTGTGTGTGAAGCCTAGTTTGGTTCTTTTTTTTTTTTTTTTTTTTTAAAGGGTTAGTTTGGTTCCAAAAATTATTTTTTGGGTTAAAAAAGTTCCGGGCTCTACTCAAGGTTCTGTGCGTGAAAGGACCAAACTCAAAAAGCCTAGTTTTTTTTTTTTTTTTTTTTTTTTTTTTTTTTAAAGAATTAGTTTGGTTTCAAAAATTATTTTTTGGGTTAAAAAAGTTCCGGGCTCTGCTCAAGGAATATGCATGGAGTATGAAATCAGGCATATATTCCTTTGCCTAAACAGTAAACACAAACTTTGCTGGACTTGGGATTTTTGAACTATAATATATAAACAACCCCCAAGTATTTTGAATCTCTGTCTCTCATTAATTCAGGCATGGCGATTCTTCATTGGTGGTACGCGCGTCTCTCCATCCTATGAAAAAAATCTTGGGCAATTGCAAATCTTTGTCAATCTTGTCGTCTGCCTTAGCTGCTGCTAATCATTGCCAATGTTGTGTTCGACTTATTCTAGTACTAGTCGAAGAGCCATGCAGCAGCTTCCGTGGTTGATGCTACCGCCTGAGAGCACTGTCTACAAATTCTATAGACTGGCTGATAGGGATGTGATGAACATGGTAGCAGATAGGGACCCACCTGATGCTGATTCCTATTGTTTGGGATCAGCTTTTCGGGGATGGGTTGCTTTTATACGACTAAAAGATGGTCATGTGTTTCTATTTAACCCACTCTCTGGCAAAATGATCAACCTTCCATCCATTGCAACCCTTTCCCAAGCTGTTAAAAGGTGTCGTTCGGAACAGCCTATGTGGTTTGGTCGTAAGCTTTATTGACTACTTCTCCTGTCCCAATTACCCCACAACATTTTTGTAAAAGCATCATCAAAAAGGTTGTTCTCTCGTCATCTCCTATTGATGATGACTGCATAGCGGTGATCATTTATGGCCACG
Organism: Lycium ferocissimum; assembly: GCF_029784015.1. Lineage (NCBI taxonomy): Eukaryota > Viridiplantae > Streptophyta > Magnoliopsida > Solanales > Solanaceae > Lycium > Lycium ferocissimum. The sequence goes on along the minus strand of NC_081346.1, from coordinate 13,935,382 downwards.
CTGCTCTACTAGCCTACAGCAGAATAGGAGACAATTGCTGGGTTGCCCTCGCCCCTCGATTCGCCTTTTCGTCATTGCACTCAAACTGTTTTCGACAGTGGAAAGAAACTTTTTTTCACTCTCAGCTCGTATAAAGATGAGCTTGAAGCTTGGGATCTCCATAATGAACCAATTAAGAGATTTCACATTAAGGATCAGAATGAACATTTGGGCAGTTGTTATTGGCCTATTTATGGTGTGGATGAGGATGAGTTAGAGATCAAGAAATCCTGGAACTGTTTCAGGGAGGATTAATTGGTGTACGACCACCAAAGCCAGGAGCTTTTAATTGTTTCACGCTACACTTTAGATGGCCTTGACGGAGAAGGGAAATATATTGACAATCAGGATGTCCATACTCCCTACAAGACTCTTTAACTTTTGATGTTTTCAAGGTTGATTTCATAAACGATGATCTTGTGAAGCTTGAGTACTTGCAAGGTAACATTGCCAATCGTGCATTCTTCATTGGCAAAAATCCCTGCTTTGTTCTCTCAAACACAGAATTTCCTGAAATGAGGCCCAATTCTATTTACTTTACCGATGACCGGTATGATAGGAAGCTCTCTTGGGAAGGCCATGATTTGGGCATTTATGACTACGACGAAGATAGCATTTATTCCTGTTACTATCCTGTCAAGATACAGAGGATTTCACCGGCTCCTATTTGGTTTACCCCGGATGTTGATGCAGAATGCTTAGCCTACCCTAGGCTTTTTAAAAACATCTTTTTTGATTGACATTATTTAGTGTTGGCAGCCTGGTTTGGGCTTTTTTTTTTTTTAAAAAAAAAAAAAAACGAAAGAAAGAAACTAAATCAGTAGGTTTTTGTTTATTAACCTCATTATCTGCCTGTTATTTAATGAAGATTGATTGCATGCTAAGCTTCTTGATGTTTGGCCTGTTACTTTTCCCATTCAGTTTTGCACTCTTACTTATAACTCTCTCTATTTCTTTAAATGTTTCTTCTACATTGACTTAGTTTGATGCTAAGAATCAAATCTTGCAAGATTCACGTGACTTTGGAACCTCTAGGTTTGTCCATCAAAGTCCTTTCTTCTTTAGGTATTTTCATTAATATCAGCATTCAGCACCAAGTAAAATGTACATCAAGATTTACAGTGACATGTAATATTTCCAGTAACTAGATTTAATGTCAGCACAATCTTTGTTACTTGAAGACAACCGAAATCAGTAACATGTCCTTATAATATTTCCAGTGAACAGAAGTTTTAGAACTATACATTCGGAGGTGCAAGTTTTTTCTACCAAAAACCTGTTGGCCCTACTGCTCGAAAATGCTTTCAATTTTCTTCATAAAAAAATACATTTTCTTGTCTAATAACTGGTGTTCCATTTTCCGTAAATTTGAGACGGAGTAGTAAATTTCTTTCATGCTGTATGATTTTAATACAATTTCTGGAGCGTCGTAATACTTAGAAACGCGTCCAACGTACCAGCTAAAGGTAAATTATAGAAGGAAAATACACTAATGTATTCTGGGATCAACAATTCCCTGAAGAACACATAATTTCTTCTCACAAGTGGTTTTTGTTTAGTTTTGAATCTCACAATTCACAAATAAATCTTGCATCTCAAATGAAATAATATGAATATTTTGTCTGTGAGACATGAATATCCAAGCCTATCTTCATCTTCTGAGAGAATAGAGGGAGTGGCGGTGCTTAACAAGACATCAGTAACCGTATCTTATACTTCAAATTATAGACGAAAGAAGGAATAGCAGATTATTCTGCTATGTAAGAAAGGTTTAAGAATGGGCATCTCCGTAGCAAACTATATGGATTGGAATCTCTGGCTTTCATTTTGGACAATGGTGCTCAGCTGCAATTCACTTCAACAGCAAGTTTCTTTACTGTGCTCGGACACAATTGCATGTTAAAATTCCTGCTTGACATTTCTAATGCACACTCATTTTGGTTCAGGCAAACCTGCAAAGCAATAAATAGCAACCTCAGATTATTACAGAAGAGAAAAAGGAGTTGGTTAGTTCAGAATAAGAGCTTAGAAATCGCGGAGTCAACTTAAGCTATTAAGTTAGTTTCTGGTACAGTTTATTGCTCAAGGCCTTTGCTCAACCTAGAAAAGTCATGATTCATGCAAAGGGGTTCGATAGATATTATGCTACCTTTTCGACCAGTGATGCAGAATTTGGATCATGGCAGTCTCCTTGCATGAAGGAGCCACATGTACCAGTAGGATTTCCAAAGCTGGCAAATTTGACAGCAGAAATGCGAGTATTTGTGGGGCATTTCAATCTCAGAGTTGCCCTGTTTTTATCGTTCTCTATTTTACTTCCTTGCAGATATTCAACATCAAAGGACGGGTGGTCCTCTGAAAGATGACCACAAGTTCCAGAGACCTTTCGCAATGAGAATATAACTTGAGACGGATCTCCACCTGTTTCCTCAAAGATCACCAAGATATTTCCTGATGGCTTGAACCAGGATCGTGGCACATGATACCTAATCAACAAGCAAAATATGAAATTTTACTTTAAAAACTTGGATGTATTTAAAACGAGAAAAAAACCAACAAGCATTAAGGATGCAAATTGATGAGATACTACTTTGAACACTACTGATCTTCTATCAATAGCTGGAGACAAAAAAGTGCTCCTTTAAAAACTAAATAGGAGTTTTAAGTTTTTAGGAATTCATGCAAAAATCATTATGGACAGAGTCCAAGAAAAGTAAAGTAAGCATTCATACTACTGATACTGCTCAGCCATGCATCTGGTCTTACCATCTCTGTGTAGGTTCTCCACAGCCAGTGTCACATTTATCAGGGTTAAATTTGCCTCTGTAGTCACATTGAGTAACACATTTCTCATGTTTAGAACTTTTCCTCGGCCAATATCTGCCTATATCTTGTCCATTCAACCAAGCCATTCCTTTTCCCATATGAATCATATCAAGTGCAACAGGTTCATTACCAGGAGGCGCATCTACTACTGCCTGAAAATCACAGAAAAGTACCAACAATGATAAGAAAGTTGGAAGGGGTAAAACAATCAGAAACAAACTATATATAGGCTCATTGTTTGGACACCTTATTTCTTTCTTACCTTATACCATGTCAGGGGCTGTTGCTTTGGTGGCTCTGAAGTTGGAGCCCAGATATTACTGTTCAAGTTATATGACTTATGTATCCTCAAATATTCTCCGTGCAATCCAATCTAGAAGTAAAGTAAATAACTGTTTAAATGAGCAATCAAGCTTCCCAATATTTCAAACAGTAGTGAAAAATACTTTTGGAACAACAGCTGAAGCATGAGCAACACCAAGATTTTTTTTTTTTTTTTTTGAAGTCCGGGTCTCTTTGGAACAACACAAGGAGTTTCCCCGCAAGTGCACCACGGGTATTGGTTTTTTCCGATGGCCCTCGAAATTGTTTGCACCCAGTGGGTTTCGAACTTGAGACCTTGAAAGGGAGCACCCCAAGGCTCAAGCCAATTACCACCAGGCCAACCCCTGAGGGTTGCAACACCAAGATTTATTAATTACGAAACACAATATCGAGGGCAATGAAACATCACATGGATCATAGACTTAGAAGTAGTTGAGATATATCAAGAGAAGATCTCTAGATAAGAATAAATATTGGTAGGACAGAAATAGAACTATCAATCAGATTTTTTTTTTTTATTTGAGTAACTTGATATCGAACCACTGCAGACCAAATTGAGCTTGTCCAAATTGATACACTATTTAATTGCATTACAGAAGAGATATATTCCATGACCTGCTTCCCATTTTACTTCAATATTTGTTAGGCGCCTCGTATTCAAATTATATGGCATAATACAAAATTCATATTGATGTTTCCCAGGTGATCTTTAATAGCAGATGAACGCTTGTTTTACAGCTCCAACACAGTAATTTACTGAAAGTAATTTCTCCCTTAATTTCGCAATAATCAGACGGGGTCAACTAAAGTCATGTAAAGGGACATCTGGATTTGTCTATTTATTAAAACATACGAGAAATACTTGATAAGTAGTAAATAGGAATGATTTTGTTATATTCCAAAATCTCTATATCCTTCACTAAACCTAAAAATCTATAGCTGTGTGTAAAACTTAGCTACCATATCATTTTTCATTTTATAGTATAGTGAATTTGCCAGGACACTATTGAGTTGGTGGATTTGCAAGTTTTAGAATGAAAAAAATATGGAAATCGTCAAATACAGAAACGATTAAAGAATCATCACACAAGACTAACAATAAATGAGTCTTGTACAAATTAGAAGAAATCACATGCTTAAGACCCCTCTGACCGAAAGCTCACAAAGTAGCACTGTGAAAACCTGTTAGCCATTTGAGTAGCAAGGAAACAAGGGGTTCCTCTCTTTTTTTGATGACATGGGAACCCGCAGCCGCTACCCTTCGGGTGCGCACAGGGTAAACCCAGCTACTGTGCAATAGCTCGCAAACCACACAGGAGAGATAACCCACACTAGACAAGTCCCGTGCGACGAGCTCGACCCAGAAGGCAAATCCGCTGCTGTTGTAAGCAGGGGGTTTCGAACCTGAGACCTTCATTATGAAAGCCCCATGCTCAACCAACTGAGCCATCCTTGCGGGTACAAGGGGTTCCTCTTTACCGACAATGTAGGACAAATTATCCAGACTTATTACAAAACCAACGGAGTTCTGAATTTTAGCCTAGGTATATGTCAGGTCTCATCTCACTCATAAACCATACACTAAACTGTTGGCGGTGAAACCCAAGCATCATGAAAATAAATTTATACATATGGATAAGGCTACATTGTCCTACAGTCAAAAGCTTTGACTTTCTCATCAGGCTACATTAACAATAGAATATTCTAAGGTCTGAAGGTTAGATTCGTACATGCCCATAATTGTTCGTTAGGAATGAGGTATTGTGGTTGTAGAAATATTTCTTTGCTTACATTTTTCTAGTGGTCCTTTTGTGAAGTGTTGCTGCCTTTAGGTTCATGCTGTTATTACACAAAAGGAAATACAACTAAAGATAACTAATGTGTACTCTCCTCCAAAGTCCAAACACATTCCAGGATCCCGCAGCTCAAACCTCTTCTCCTCCCAAAAAACAAAAGAGGTAATAGTGCAAGCGCCCATTTTGACAATGTCATATTATCATTGCCTTGCCTTGATTAATAAATGGATTTTCCAAATTTTGGAAGAGAGTGTCCAAATTTTCAACTCTGTGCAGACCATTAAAAGGAGGAACACATGCTTCCTAGATTGACAACGACACTAGCTGGAGGACAAACATAACTGAAGAGAAAAGACAATACCTTATAGGCCCAAGTACACGCAGACAAGTCCACAGTCCCATTCTTGAAACCTTCAACTTTGACACTCGTTGGACCAGCTCCAATCCATTCATAGAATGATCCAGCAGTCTTCAAAGAGAAAAACCAAGTTACTAGGACCGTTAGACTAAGGAGAAAAGCCTTTGGAGAAAAATAAGAGTTATGCAACAGCTAGAATACTGTGTAAACTTTTGCAAAATTAAAATGCACAAGTTATCAACTTATCATATCTCTTTTTTGCAGAGAATTGCTGAACATCATTCATCATTATAGATAAATAAATTATGTTTTCTTTCAGAGACTTTTATTTGAAAGAGTAAAGATGCTTCATTTTCACTCTCCACCAAAGAAAATGCTGGAATTGTCGATCTTTGCAAAATGACTCTTCTTATTACAAATCATCGGAACTAACAGATGATGCACAAAAGAAACATTAACAAATGGAAACATGATGAAAACACATCACTGGATATAACAAACACACCAATTCCAAATTAACCATCTTATTTTGTATTTTGGGTTGTTCAAAATTGTCCCCTTCCTAAAAAAGAAAAAAATCATACTCAAAGCTCAATACTTTTTCAGTATTCTATCATAAAAAAGTGCAAAGGGATCCATTTATAATACTAAAAGTACTCTTCTTCAAAACGTCAATTTTCACTACATTTTTTGACCCAGTTTCATTTGAATACAATAAAACTGCAACTCTTACCTTAATGATCGCGTCTAAACAAACTGGGATAAGGACTGAGGGAGTATCATAAGAACTAAACATGTGTATCCTTATCTTAAAATAACTAGAAACAAGTCACTTATAATTCACTCTGGTGCTTATTTCTTCTTAGATAATAGTAACTACAGTAAACTTCATATACACATAACACTCTTTGTTACCACTAATTATTTATTGCCAAATGGTTAGTTCCTTTCTCTCCCATAATCTAGAAGTAAAGCAGTAAGCTCTGTAATTTGGTTTTTGCTTTAACCTGCAAATCTCTAGCATATGATTGGTGCATATATATTCTGCATAGATAATACTAGCTACAGTAAATTACATATGTGCACATCATATCATTTGTGAATTCCCTTTCGTGACAAATGGTTAGTTCCTAACTCTCGCATAATCTGGAGCGGAGCAGTAACTACTGCTCTGTGATTTGATGATTACTTCAGATGAAGGCAGTTGTAGCCACTTACTTGTAGGCCCACAGTCATGCTTAACAAGGCAATGTCATTCTTCCCTGCCTTGAGAGCAATAGGAGTTCCAAACTTGAAATGTGGCACTGTGCCATTTCCAGATGCACTGGCTATAGAGAAATATGCACAAGTAAACAAGTTATTTAAGGGTCACATGCACTTTATAGAAAAATGAATATGTTTCTTGCAAAAGAGATTTATATCGAAAGGGGTTTCCCTTTTGTTTTAGGGTGTAACTTCCCCAGCATGGAAGTAGGGATATAAAATACAGACCTTGAAGCTTTTGATTGATGAAGACATGCATAGCATGACCCTTTGAGTCAACGAAAAGCATTGCAGTGCTTCTGTTTCTTAGGAACTCCTCGTCCTCATTAACAAAAATACTGCCAATAATAAAAAAGTTATTGAGTGTATTGTTTATAGATAGGTTAAGGTAAATGATTTCAAAAGGCAATGTCACAATTTTTCAACTCTAGTCAGATAGAAAGTAAACTAGCTTTTTTCTCCCTCATGAAAGCTCGTTATCACCTTCAATCCCATTGGTTATAAGAAAACTGAATGCCCACAATGCTTAGCCAAACTTGACAGACCAATAAGGCAAGTGACTTCTTAAACTATTTTGAGGATAAAAACTCTAAAATACGGGAAATAATTGGTTATCAATCAGCAAAAAGTTTACAAAGTACTTCAGCTCAACCTTCACCTTCAACGCCAGGCGCCAGCATCTCCCCCCCCCCCCACCCCCCCCACCCCCCAAAAAAAGAAAGAAAAAAAGGATGACGATTAGCAGATCATTTTCTTTACTTCAAGAATTTATGAGATATAATAGATTGAGCAATTGCTAATGATTTCATGTTTCGGAAACAAAGAGAGGGAGAAAATGGCATCCATCCGCTCATGTAGCTGTAGTTCATCCATGTATTCAAGGTAAGTAATATTGATCAAATGCATGTGTTCAGGTAAAATGATGACAATGTTATCAACCTAGAGTGAGACCAACCTTGTCGTGTACCAGAGGTAGTCTGTAGTGTCTTTTGTGGTGTTAATGTGATCTAAAAAGCCGTTTTTAGTGAAATCAGCAGCTCCCCATACTCCAGCTGTTTCCTTGAAGACTTCCCACTGAAGAGCTTTGATATCTCTCTTTGATGATCTTGCTGTGGGATGTAAATCTCGGGGTTCCATATTAACTATAGAAGTTTGACATCCAACCTGCAAACAGAAGGAATTGCACAAGGCATAGATTGCATTACGAAGCAAGTAAATACATTCTGAAATGTGATTTATCTTGAAACTAAAATATAATAATTTTAAACTTTTGTCTGAATTTACTAGGAATTATAATATCTTATTACAAAAGCCTCTATATTCATTTGTTTTATTTTGACCCAGCACAATTATTTAAATATTTGAGGGTGTTCTCTTTCAACAATATAAACTTGATAGCGAAGGGCTCGTTTTCCAGAAGCAATTCATCAGCAGTTATTTCAGCAAGTTTTTCTTTTGCAGCGACTGCAGGCCTTAGGACCACTATGAGAAATTATAATTATATGTGTCATTAACCTCTACTACAAGTTCATTTATCTATTCTTTATTTATGAAGGAAAGATAAATAGAGAATCTCAAGGTGACAATAGCTTGTTAAAGGTGTTGCCAATTGAAGGTTTATAACATTAACTACAATGTTCAAATAATGACTTACTTTCCAATATTTCAGAGACAAATAATCATAGTCACTATCTTTTTTAACTGATATTTGTTTAAAACAGACACCATACCTTTGCTGTGTTGAATGCTACTGTTTTGCAGTCTGGCAAAATGCTAACAGACCATGCTGGCAGGTGGTATGATATATTCCGGAACTGTACCACCTTGTCATCTTTATCATCCATATTGGCAAGAAAGGCAGCACAAGCTCCTGAAGCATCTTCATAAACATCAGCCTGAAGAACGAGTGAATAAAGAACAGATTCAGATAGAGTGCTCAAAGTTAGTCTTATCATAGAAAAAACAATTAGAATGCACTGCCACTAGTATCATGATCCTTAATCCAAAAAAAAAAAAAAACAAGCTTATTCAGATGGTTCCCGCTTATTCAAATCCACAACTATTGGGGAATTATCTTTTATTTTGCAATACTTCCGTAAGAAAGAGAGCATATATCATGTGTCTGAAGCATTTTGGAGCCAGAATTTTCAAGTGCCTGTTCTATCACTTAGATGCTGACGAACATGGTTCAGCAGTAATCATCACAAATATCAGCCCCAAAATTTAGCGTATGAAGAACGTGAGAAGACTTTATGAAGTAACAACACCACCAATTCTTGTAGCTTGTAAAAGACAATATGCGTTAACTTCAAATTCTACTTATAGAAAGACATATGTGGAACAGAAATGAAACCAAATGAAGGAGCAAATGAAAATAAAAATAGAAACCGATCTATACTCTGAAGCTCGCGGGGTACCATGAGAAATGGAAGAGAAATTACCTCTTGTAGAGGACCTAGTGAATGAAGAGTCGGATCATTGTTCAGCAGAGCATGCTCACACATTTTTATGACTTTATGAAGTTCTTTAAGGTGGCCCCATTTAGGAAACCTTGCCAGACCTAGAAGTCATATTACACAAGATTGACATAAATTTCAATTAGACATGCTAGTACTTGTGCTTACTACTATTTTTTTTTTTTTTTTTTTTTGAAAACTTGTAAATTGTATTCCTCAGCATTAAGGATATGCTGGAGACCTCCAAAAAGTTATCCACAAGGAACAGTAAGAACTTGTGCTTACTAAGCAATTAATATATACAAATTATTCTTTTAGCAACAGAGATAGATAGACCAACCGTATTCGTCAATTGGTGCATCATAGTCGTAACTTGTGGTAATGAAAGGGCCACCTGCTGTCCGGCCAAAGTTTGTCCCACCATGGTACTATGAAGGGAAAAAAAGTCAATGTGAAAAGGTAAGATAGGGAAAATTACTTAACAAAATGTTGGTAGCCACTTCTATTAGCTATATTAAACTAAAAGAAGAACTGATTTACTTAAAGCCAATGGAAGGTTACAAAAACATAATACAATACCATGTAATAATTCTGCACACTTCCTCCTTTTTGGAAAAAACGAGCAACAGAATAAGCAACATCTTCCACAGGCCTGTGAGGATCTCTGGCACCAAATGTCTTGAACCTGACAAATTTATGTTCAGTTTGATATTACAACTTCAGAGTTGACTACACTTCATCACTGCCTCTCAGATAGACCAGGAACTCATCAACAAAATGTTTTTCTTACAGGTATTATTGAAATACACATCTTTTGAATGGAAGAAATTAGATGGGATGGTAGTCTCAGCAATGAAAAGATAAGGAAATTTTTCATGGCATAATATCATCAAATGCAAATACACAGTCTGTTAAAGAAAATTAAATAAACGCTTTAGTTAACTTATAAACGCAAACAGAGAAAGTGAACTCATACCATCCCGGCCAGTTCTCTGTCCAAATTTTGGGCTTGTTTGGAGAGATTGGTTTAAATTGGTCACAGTAAAATGAATTGCATGTGTCAATCTGCAAAGGAAAAATAAGTATTGACGATCTGAGTTGAACCAGAATTTCCGAAATGACGTGTTAGCCTATCAAATTTACTTGTGGCTAGAAGCTGCTTAAACAATAACGATTCAAGCTTACTCAAAAAGTAGGTGAATAAGTGTTTAACTGCGCGAAAAACTTAGAGCTATAAAGTTATCTTTTTTTATACATTTACTTTTCCTGCTCCCAGCTCTCTCACAACCACTCTTTCTCTTTGGAGTATGTGGATGGCTAAAATCAGAAGCAAAGAAAATGTAACCTCACACTAGATTACGCGAGTGCACTGACAAAAGTAAGTTTGAACTTGACAAGCAAAAGTATTCCTCATGTCCCAATGACGAAACATTCATCTATATACCCTAAATCTACAATAGCAGGATAAAAGCTTCTCTGGCCTCTGTTATTCAAATGCATATGGACATGAGCGAACTTAATCGGCAAAATCTGACAAGTTACCGGAGTGTAAAAAAGGCCCATCCCAGAGCATGGAAACAAGTTCTCACCACAGGATCAGGAGCATCATACTGCTGGCACATTATCCAAGGTACACCAGTATCTTGAGAAAGAGCCATTTTAGCAGACCATAAGGCATACCTTTTCCCTCCTTCTCCATATGCATTTTCATAGTAGCCGTACTCGTTTTCTACCTGCAAGAAAAGATTCTGAGCAAGTCAAAAATCTTCAACAACAAGAGGCAGTGACAAAAGGAAGGTCTAAAAGCGCAAAACTAGTTGCAAAAGAGTTGTCCTCCAGTTGCATACTTTTCCTGAAAGTTCCACAAGCAAGTTACAAGATAACTATAAATGCTTAATGAGGTAAGAGGATCTGCAGTTTGCATGTCTTTCTTATGTTTCCTAACAATTCTCTGGATGGAATATCAGGGAATGGAACTAAGTTGATTTGAAAGTTGGGTAAAATCCAGTCTTCAATGTTTTGGAAGCAAATCAAATTAGAAGATGAACCAACAAACTATTTTGATGATTCTCGGATAAGTAAAGCTACATATCTGACTCGCAGAATCGAACTTAAATTAGGATATTGCGAGGTGCAAAACCAAAGCTTATTGAGAAGCGTTTTGGCCCAAGATAAACTTTCAGATTTCTAACTTGCCTGTGACAAGATGATTGGACCTCCTTGAGATGCAAAAAGCCTCTCTTTCTTCATTAAGTTCACAATATATGTCATGAACTTCTGCATGTGATGCTGAAATACCAAGCAAAAGGAATCTTTTTATAACAATAATGCAAAATTGGTTTAATAGATTCGCATCCAAGAGAGGGTTCTGTTGTAGGCTAACCTTGAATGGTTCGTTATCAGTCCGGAAGGTGGTACCAGGCACATAATGCAGCCACACAGGAAGTCCACTGCATGGTTAATGTTTTGTTAGGATTTCATTCGAGTTCTTTAACACTTCAAGGAGATGTAAAGAAAACTCTGCTGATACAGTTTCTCAAATTTCACAAAATGTTGGTATGCGGTGCAGGAAAGTCCACTATTTACTTTGCACTATGAAGCTCTTCATCAGGGGTGCTAGGTGCTAAACTAATTGGAATTCAAATGTGTGAAAATATAAAGGGAAACATACCCAAAGTTCCATTCTGCAGCAACAAACGGTCCTATCCGAAGCATCATATACATTCCAGCCTGCTGAACGATCTTGCAAAATTTGACAAGATCATACCTTCCTCCAAAGTAATACTAAATTGTTCTCGCAACATAAAAAACAAATATCAGTAAAGACCTTCAAATTTTGAGGATTCACTAAGAAAGCATCAATTTTTAATTGAATTTGTCTTACATTGTCCGGAGAAAGTTCATGACCATTCCAAAACACATATGTCTCAATAACATCAACACCTCCTTCCTTCGCCAATTGTACCAGACCAGGCCACATCTATTTAATTTGCACACCATTAGAACAACAAAAACATATAAATTGAAAAACCAGAAGAATAATCACTTTGCATTAATCAGGCGAGTAATTAATTAACTCAAATGCATAACAACAGAAACAGAACCTAAAAAAACATATTAATACTATGCTAGTGAAGTACTCCCTCCGGTTCAAAATAAGTGTCCACTTAGCCTTTTCATCGTTCAGAATAAGTGTCCTACAATTAACTTTATTTTTTCAGATTTGCCCTCATTAAGTAAGATCCCAATATGTCAAGTTAATAGTAGAGTAATAAATTGGTCAAACTACCAATTTTTCTCTAGTTAGTATTTACTTAAGGTTTGTGTTAAAGAGTAAGTGACACTTATTTTGAACCTGAGGGTGTAGCATTAACCAGGCGAGAAAACTAACTATTATAGAGAGCAATATAAAGAGGGAACTAAATACTGACAGCTGGAACACTGCGAGGATAGTGAATGGAAGCAGAGATGAGCAGCTTCCTCTGGCCATTAATGATCAACGAGCGTCGATCGTAAGTAACACTACCATTATTAGCCGCATCTACAGCTGTTAACCACGACGACGACATCACTACTGTTATCCATATTGTAACGAAAACTATCTGGAAATTAGAGGAGAAGCAACTCATTATCTTCATTGCAGTTTAGCTATAGCTTATAAGCTGCTTAGATCAGTATTTAGAAGCCCGTGAGACTTGGCATTGGCCGACCGGTGTTCTTCACCGGAATGAAGAGCCGCAGAAAGAAAGCTGAAATGGCGTTTATATAAGAGTGTTTTAAAGCTGTGTATTTTGCTTTCCTAACTGTAACAGTAGGATATTTTTTCCTTTTTAATAATAGGCTGACGGACAAAATCTCGCGTGCGCAATGTACAACATTTTAATGATTAACCGAAAAAAAAAAATCCTTAATGATTGTTTAAAAACAACAGTAACCGTCATATTGCCCGCTAACTTCTCCTAATGTCGTTTAAGGAAGCTCTTGCAATACTCAACTTTGTTGAAAGGGTCAAAAATACTCCTCTACTTTCATAAATTGGCTACTTTTATCCTCCATTACAAGTTGGGACCAAATCTACCCCTCCCGTTACAAGTTGGGACCAAATCTATCTCTCCCGTTACAAGTTAGAGCCAAATATAACTCTACCGTTAGCAAAGTTTCAAAAATACCTAACATTTCTAACATATTCTCACATAGGCAAGCCTAGTCATTGGAATTTGTGACATGGACGCCACATGTAATTTAACTTATTATACGTGATCTCACGTGACAAACTTTTTAGAAACAACCTGAAAATTTGATTTTTTCTAAAAATAAATCTGGAATTTATTAAAAATCTGATTTTTTTTAATTTTATAAAACCCGCATCTTAAAAAAAATGGAAAATTATATTTTTTTTATTAAAAAATCTGGAAAATGATTTTTTTTAAATCCGTTTTTTCAAGTTTTTTTAAAAATTCATCCAGATTTTTTAAAAAATATATTTTTAGGACACTTTAAAAAAAAAAAAAAAACTTTACAGTTTTCCGGGTTATTCCAGAAAAAATCCAATATTTGAGAATATATTTTTTAAAAACGGCTTTTATAAAATCAAAAAAGTTTCAAATTTTTAATAAAAGCCATTTTTTCCAGATTTGTTTAAAAAAAATCAGTTTTTCAGATTGTTTTTTCAAAAAATTACTACGTAGGCATCACATAGAATAAGTTAAATACCATGTGGCGTCCATGTCACCCAATTTCAATGACTAAATTTGCTTATGTGGGAATATGTTGAAAATAAAGGCTATTTTTGAAACTTTACTAACGGTAAGTGTATATTTGGCCCCAATTTATAACGGGAGGATAGATTTGGCCCTAACTTGTAACGAAGGGTAAAATAGCCAATTTATGATAGTAGAGGGATATTTTTGGCCCTTTTCCCTTCTTAAAATGTACTTTCTCGGTTCCTTCCGCCTTTTCTTTTACTTACTACTATATATATCCACTTTTTTTAAGGATCGAATAAAATGCGGATCGGACATGTAAAAGGGAACGGAGCGAGTAACTACTAGTCTACTACTACTCCATTCCATTTCATAGTATGGGGTTTAATGTACCAGTATTGAATTATGTAGTAATTTTATGTAAATTCGAACATAAATTCATATTTACAAATTACTTGCAAAGTAAATTATATTAGTTAATAACTTAAACTATTTAAAAAAATAAAAAAAAATATAGTCAAAGAAAAGCTTCTTTGATACCCCAGTTAATACTCCTTCCTTTTCAATTTAAGTGTCTTAGTTTGATTAAACACAGAGTTTACAAAATAGAGACAGACTTTTGAATCTTGTAATTATAAATTTATTCTTTAGAATGTTTAAATTATCAATTTACTAAATATTTTTTTTAGGTCAAATTAAAAAAGAAAGTAAGACAATTAAATTAGGATGGAAGAAGTAATAGGTAAATAGCGTGCATATTTTATATAATATAAAATGATTCAACAAAGTGCCAACTAGCTTAGTATTGGGGCGAGAGTGCTTTCCGTCGCACTTCATGGATATTACGCGTAAGATCGTTGTGTTGTTTGTATAGAAGTAGAACTACAAGTAAGATACACTCATAATTCCAAGTTACCAAACTTTATTCTAGAAGTTCTTTCGAGAATTCTTTGAAAATAGTAGTACGATTCAACATGTACACTCTAAAAACTCTCTTTGCGTGTGTTTGGTACGAACGACAATATTTTGCGCAGAAAATATTTTATTAAAAAATAAATATATTTTTCGTCTGCGGCACTTTTTATTTTATGAAAATCAATTTAATTAATGTTTGAAACTAAATTAAATTAGATCGATTTAATATTTTAAAATTAAAATTTAGATATTTAAAAACTATACAAAAAATATATTATAATTTTTTTCCATGTCAATATGCAAAATATGTATAGAATATCGACCAAAGTATACATAATTTAAATCTCAAAAAAAGAAAAGTGACAAATTGGGATGGAGGGAACAAGCTTCTTACTTATTTTTTGGTGTTTGGTAAGTAAACATATATTATTATTCCAAATATATTTGTATACTATAACGTAGACAAATATTATGAGGATGGAGGTAGGGGTAGGGTGGGGCTATGGGCATGGTGTCACGCCCCGAACCATGGCCTGGACGTAACACGGCACTCGGTGCACATTTCGCATGCGACCGAGCCAACCACGTGGCCATTTAATTATTATGATACATAACATAAGCGAATATAACGTGAATGCATGATGAGCCTTTATAAAACATGGTGAGTCATAATACTTAACAAAATACTTGTTTAAACATGCAAGTGAATAACATGAACGAGCCAAAATGGCTATACGATTCCGATGTCCGACATAACATAATCGACTTGTCTAGTCTATGAAACCTCTATCATGCGAGTCGACGGAAAACATGCTTACCGGGACAAGGCCTTCAAGATACCTTAGATGCATAACGAACCATAAAAACAAAGTTGACTAAACCGAACGAGACGGGCTCACCAATAAGCCGATGGCGGGATGTGCCGTTCTATCGAGCGCATGTATCGTCCCGTATATCGCATTCGTGATCGTGAAATGCAGTCCCCGGCGATAGGTGACGCCGCACATTGAATGTAATCGTATGTAAAGCAACCGAATGAAATAACATGGGACGTGAAATAATATGATAAGAACCGAAACCGAAAACTGACGGACATGAACATGAGTGTATACATATATATATAAAAACATGGTAAAATATCATAAGTAGGGAGAGCAATAACTTA